>NW_024424230.1:6644214-6901206 GCF_017311325.1 Ursus maritimus | reverse complement strand
GACTTCCTCACACACTGCCAAGCAGTGCTGAGTTCAGGGTCTTGGAAATTGCTCTTTTGGAGGAACCATGAACAGCAGGTCTGTTGGGTTCCCACAGCATCACAGCAGACATGTGTGAAAATCAGCCATGCTGAGTGGAACTTGAGGTGAGCGGCACGACAGGAGCATCACCTGAGATGATGCCTGATTGTCCATTATGTGCCCCATGTCTGTGGTCAGCCTTCTGTCCCACTTTTCCAAGACTAGATGGCAAGCCTTCATGACTCCGGAGTCCTTAACCCCGTTTCACATTGGTCTCCACGCACAAGCAGACATGCCTCATATTTTAGAGAACAGTGAGGCCATCCTCTGGTCTCCTGGCTTTGCTCTCTGAGTCCCCTTTTTCTTTTCATGGGAGGTAACCTATATTTGCACCTGAGCGGTTCAGCAGCCTGCTTCCTGCCAGTAGAATTTCATGACTGCAGTAGCCTTTTATTTTGTGCTCGTGTAATGAGACTACCGTGAGTTTGCTCCTTGGTGAGTTATAGATAGAGACTACACTAGGTGGAGTTGTCACAGGAAAGAAAACTAATTTGCAGCAAATAAGGAGATAATGGGGAATAATTTCCGAAGCTGTGACTTCTGTGCAGGGGTGAATGGGTTTCCTCTGTTTAGGGTTAGGAAGAATATTCACAACGGGGAGTTTTAGCCTCTTTGTCAAGGTGGGTCTGGGTCACATGTGTGTACTCAGGAAACGTGTACATGTGTGTCCTATGTTAATGAAGCTTGTGCTCCTAGGATGGAGACTTTAACATTATGATGAACCAGAGGTTAACTGAGAAGGGGCTGTGGGCTTGCTCTGAGAGCTGGTATATGCTGACTGCGGTCTTGGGCTCATTATCTTGGATAAGGAATACAGGGCCTTATCCTGGAGTAAGCCTCACTTCTAGAATAGCACTGAGAGTTTTACCAGAGATTTACTGTCTCTGATACAGTTAAGCTATTTCCTGGCCTGGTAGAGACTTAGTTTTTGCAGTCTCTTTGTCTCCTTAACTACTGAGGTTTTTGCATTTCTTTGTAATTCTTACACCTCCTAGGAGGTATGGTTGGCAGTTTGGGCAGAGATCCTGTTGGGAGGGCTGGTGGATAGCTGGGGACCTAATGCTTTCTGTCACTGAAATTAATCTTGTCTTTATTTTTCTGGGGACCCTTTAGTCTTTCTGCTTATACTCCCTCTGTCCTTTTCAGTCTAAAATGGCACTGCCTGTGCTAAAATTATTTTCTCAAGAACACTGGATTTCACTCCATTAGATGTAAGCTACATCCAAAAATCTCTTTGAGATGATCTCTTCTCTATTTTTGCCTCTTGCATAGATAACCACGAGACAATGCCCTTAAGCATCCTAGAGGGCCTCTAGTTTGGTGGAGAAGGTCTTAAATACCTTTTAATATCACCTCAGGACCTAGCAGTTTTTGACACATACATTCTCAATAAATATTTGGTAAATAAAGCATAGCACTATTAAGTACACATGGATTTATGTGTTTTCAGTATTCTTAGAGTTTTAGATACTAGTTTAGTTTTTAATTCCTAAAAGTTGTATGCCAACTTAAATATTACCTTTTATTAAAAATCACCAATGAAAATCAAATGTTAAAGGTGCCTTACGCATTTTTGAATTCCTAGAACTCGACACCACATGTTTCATGCAGTACAAGCTCAGAAAGTATTAATTTCTTCAATACACAGTGCGATAAATCAGATGGAGGAATGGGCTGCCCCAATGCTGCATCTGGAAGGAGATACAATGTCTTACAACCGTATCTTGGGCCCTGGAACCTGATGTCCCAGGTGCAAATACAGAGTGACTAGCTTAGGATGAGACTATTAATGTTGTGCCTCTGTATTTTTCATCTTTAGGATGGGAATGATAATAGTTTCATTTCCAGTGGTTTTGTTGGGGAGGTCAAATGAATTATTACATGGAAACTACTTAGAATTGTTCTCAGCACAGAGTAAGTACCATGTAAGTGCTAGGAATTACTGTGGGGACTGCCAATTCCAAGTAAAGAGGGAAACATTGCCTACTAACATTTGGCTGCACACACAGATTTTCTTACACAGGTAAATGTCCTATTGCTACTGCCCCTTGTCTTAAGTCTCTCTCTACTACTCAGAGGCAAGTAAAGCCATACATCATTAAAGAAAACTGACAGTCTAAGTTTATCTTTCTTTTCTTTCTTTTCTTTTCTTTTCTTTTCTTTTCTTTTCTTTTCTTTTTTCTTTTCTTTTTTCTTTCCTTTCCTTTCCTTTCCTTTCCTTTCCTTTCTTTCTCTCTTTCTCTCTTTCTCTCTTATCATAGACTGAAGGGTTTACAGGGACCACAGAATCTCTTAGAGCAACAGTCTTCAAACTGACAACCCAGGAAGTATTTAGGAGAACTAATTTCCAGATCTTCAACTTTCAAGTTCCCTAAATCTGCCAAGAATATGCTTGAGATCTTTGAATTTTCCCTTTCACCTCTTTTCCCAGTCAACCCAATTTGTCCTACTTTGTAAAAGAAAAAAATTGTTTCTTGATCATTGTGCCTTATGGAATTGTCCAGGAAGAGTGCTGTGAGAACAGGAGAGATGGGAGCATGTCTTCCCCAGCACCCTCATTTTTTCAAAGGAGGGCAATAGGGGTGTCTCCCAGGCGATCTGCAGCAGAGGCATGGGTGTTAGGAGGAAATACCCCAGGACAGGACCACACTGTGAATCAGGGAGCTAAGACTTTCAGGGGATGGTGCCAAAACATTCAGGGACCAGCGTCCTAATGCCTGAAAATGCCTGTGGGCACATTCAGTAAGGAAGAGTAGTGGCAAGGTTGTAAAGCACAAAGTCTACACTGAGGATAGGGCCATGTGAAAACCACCTAGAGGGAGAGACAGTAAATGAACAGCACCTCCCAAGGCTACCCCCCAGCCCTACAATACTTTGTTCTTTCCACTCACTTCCCCTTCAGCCAGAGTAATGACTCATGGATTCGAACCCCATCCTTGGTTTTGCCTGCTTCTTAACTTTATTTAGAATACAATCATACACTGTTTTCCTTTTAGTTTTTTCTTTTGCTTGATGTTAAGTTTGCGAGGCCTATCCATGATGTTGCCCAAATCTCTTCACAAATATAAAATCCCAATTGTAAAATGTATATAAAAGAGACTAATCTTTTAATTTATATAATATTGATAATATTTTTGTAGTAAGATGATTTGCAAATATCAAGGAGGCAGAGGGAAATGGAAAGCACACTGAAACCCAGACAGGAGGTGTTCCCTTTCTTTATTCTGCACCTTCATTGGTATGTGATCATGGACAATTATATCTTGAGTCTCAGTTATTGATATTATTTTCAGTTAGCTTTTTTGTATCCCAATTCAGTGAGCGTGATTAAATTAAGTCTCAAATTCACTAAGCCATAAGTATTTTAGGATTATATATTTTGTGGTTCTAGTGACTTCAGACCTACATTCAACTTGCTCAGTAGCATTTTCATCTTCTATCCTATCTGACTTATAAATTAGCAAGGCAAAGCAAATTTAGAGGCTTACCTTATGATAAATCATACTTATAATAACAACTGGTTAAATCACAAGTTTTTGACTCTCACTTCAAAGGAAAGAACAGATAATCTAGTAAATACTGAAGCACCAATTACGAGCTCCATGAGGGAAGGGATGCTCTTGGCACAAAAGCAGTTTGCTTTGCTTTGTCTTAGCTTTGCTTTGATCTTGATCTGTCTTTTTTCCCTAACTTATGTTCCTTTATTCTTTATTCAGTGAGCATTCAGTGTTCACTCCCAGATGTCAAGCCCACTACTAAAGGGTGAGAATCTAGTGAGGCAAGACATCATGGATATCATGGTGGAGTGAAGGAGACAAATAAGCAAAGAAGTCACAGCCAATGTGATAAAAATCTGAATTAATGACTGAACTGCATTTGACTCTGCTTTTAACCCTTTTGATTTTCAAGATTTTCAAAATGGTAAACAGTTGAAATCTTTTGTTGAGGACAATTAAGCACCCGAAAATGTATTAAACAGCTACTTTGTACCAGAGACTATCCCAGACATTGCTTGTGATAGATAAGTTGTAAGCATATATTTAGTCCTCTCCCCATCCCTTGCCTCCAGTGAAGGGATACATCTCCTCCATGGATCTTTATCGTGGCCATGTGACTGCCTTTGTACAATGAAATGGCAGCAGGGATGAGATGGTACCATTTTCAGGACTAAATAGGCACCTGCATTTTCACTTAAGCCTTTGTAAGTTTCTGACCTCCGCCATGAAGAGTGTGCAATCCAAGTAGACATTGTCCCTCAGATTGAGACAGATGGAACAGAGCTGCTCCAGCCTTTTGCTAATTCACAGCCTGAAAGAGAGATGCGCAGTCTAACTGCAGGTGAGCCTCATAAGAACAAATGCCATGAAGATTTCATTGGTCATAGGGGGTGCTAACTGCTCCTGTTCTTATGGAAGGAACATTCTGACAGGTAATTTGCAAACAATGTGGTAAGTCTTGTGAGAGAGGTTTGCTCTGGAGACACTCAGGAGGTGGTATCTGAGGTGAGCCTAAAGGTCTAAAAGTAGCCAGTTAGGAAACAGCAGGTTAGAGTGAATTGAATTCTGTGGGATTACAAAAAATTTCCTAATGGATAAGAATCTACAAAGAAGCATGAGAAATAATCCATGTCCAGGGAAGCTCAAGGTGTTAGGTGATGCTAGTGTACACAACATGGGGCGGTGGGGGGGTGCTGAAGCAAGCAGTGGAAAGATCCTCTAGGCTTCTCTTCACCAGAGATCCAGCAAGGATCAGCATCTGTTCCTCCCACATGTTTCTCTTCAGTGTTTAAGGAACATCTCATACAGAGTGTTATTTTGTCCTTCATACTAAATTGTGGCTTTAATCATGGAAATCACGAGGACGTCCAGTGACACGGGAACTGAGTTTGCGAGACTATGAATGCAGTTGTGGGAAGGTTTATTTATATCATACCTAAAGAGAAACCTAAAATGTATTTTTGGGTATGTGTATTGGTGCATAATTCATTTGATTTGATCAAGCTTTGAATACAAACAATTGGTTAGTTTAATTAAATATATAGTTTGACTCCAGATTTCATTTACTGTGATTGATTTGTAGTTTAATAAAAATGGTCACATGAAAAGATCCTATAAGTATAATTTAACTGATAGAAATTTGGTATTGTCTCATTGTTGTATGTAGGAATGCTGCTGTTTTCAACACTAAAATTACGTAGCTTACTCTAAGCCCAGGAACCCCCAGATATTATGTATGAATGGATAGGGCAATTTTCTGGGTAGGGTATCCAAATTTTCATCAAATGATATTTAAAAAAAAAATATTTTCTTTTCCTCATGGTGCCTTTTCTGCTACTTAACTTCTTACCCTCATCTACTCAGGAATGCTTGTATCAGCATGTTTTGGGAAACAAAACACAACATAAATTATTTTTTAAAATACCATGTTATTTGTAGCCAACATGCACCCATTCTGGTAAGCTTTTCTAGATAAAATATTCCATGTGTTTAGATACTTTGAATTGTTCAGAAATGTATCAGTGACAATGACAAACACATGCATGAGAGGAAGCTTTCTTTAGCAATGACTTTGTTACTGATTATGCTTATGAATAAAATGGAAAAGCTATTTCACTATTTATGGCAGTAAAATCTTCATTCCACTATACTATGTGATATATATTTTTAATTATTCAGCTGCTGAAATAATGCTGTACTTTTATGTTGTTAGGCTAGAATATGAGGTTGTCGTTGATGATAGTTATAATTCAGGAGACAGAGGCCAGAAGGACTTTCCCTCTGTAGGAACTTTCAAACCGTGTATGCATAGAGGCTACAGGACAGTAAAAAGCAAATGATTGACATGAATGCACATATACATATAATTTTATTTTTTTTAAGATTTTTTATTATGGAAAGAGAGAGTGAGTGGGAGTTGGGGGTAGGGAAGGGCAGAGGGAGAGAAAGAGAATATCAAGCAGCCTCCATGCTCAGTGCACAGCCTTACGTGGGGCTCAATCCCAGGACCCCAAGATCATGACCTGAGCCAAAACCAAGAGTTGGATGCTTAACTGACTGAGCCACCCAAGCGCCTCTACACATATAATTTTAAAACCTTTTTCTTTCAAATTAATGTCAGACTTACAGAAAAGTTGCAGAAACAATATGTAAAGTTGTCTTATATCCCTCATCTTCCTCCCCTGATGACATTAGTTTACATAGAGTACAATTATCAAGAAAATGACATTAACATGGGCATATTTTAATTTTATATTTGTTTGAGAAAGAAGGGAAGAATGCACAAGAGTCAGCAGGATGGGTTGGAGAGATAGAGGGAGAGGGAGAGAGAGAATCTTAAGCAGGCTCCACCCCCAGCACGGAGCCCAGTGTGGGGCTCAGTCTCACAACACTGAGATCATGACCTGAACTGAAATCAAGTGTCGGACCTTTAGCTGACTGAGCCACCCAGGTATCCCAACATTGGTATATTTTTATGAACTAGAGTATGGAACTCATTCTAATTTCACCAGTGTTTTCCAATTATGTTCTTTATATCCAAGGATTCCATGAACATGGCCTATTGCATGTAATTATTTCTCCCTAGTCTTCTCCAGACTATGACCTTGGTCTTCCCTTGTCCTCCATGACCTTGACACTCAAAGATCATTTTGTAGACTGTCTCTTAATTTGGTTTTGTCTGCTGTCTTCACAGGATCAGAGTAGGTTTATGCACTTTTTGCAAGAATACCAAAGAAATTATGTTGTGTTCCATTCTATCATATCAAGGCATTAAGGATGTTCATATATCTTATTACTAGTGATTTAGTTAAGTGGGCATTTTACGAAGTTTTTCCACCCTAAAGTTACTATATTTCTCTTCAGAGTTAAGTATCTTGGAGGAGAGTCCTTGAGACTATGAAAATCCTATTTTTCTATAAACTTGCCCATTAATTTTAGCATCCATTGATGTGCATTATCTGGAACATGCATTTCTGTGGTGTTTTTTATTTTTGGTTATTCTCTGTTTTCTACTTTCTGTTAGTTGGATTTCTGTGAGGAAGAGTTGTCTTCTCTTACATATTTAATTATCCAAAGACTTGTTTATATCAGGAAGGACTCATAGATATTCAGTTATTTTTGTTTCTCAAATTATTTCAAGTCTGGCCCTTAAGAACTCGTTCAGGTTGGCTCTTCTATTCTTTAAAAAAGCCTCTTCCACACTTTTTTGTTGTTGTTGTTAAATATTATTTTCTGACATCACAAAATGGTATTCAGGCTCATCTTCTATTTTCCCTACTCTAGTCCTGGAATCAATCACTTCTCCAAAGAACTCTGGTTCCTTTTAATGGGAACAGTGTTCAGAGGCCAACATCTGGGTGGTAGGTATACTTCGTTACTAAGTTATTATTGCTTCTGGCCCTCTATGCAGCCAGAGCTAATACCTATATTTATACATATTAACTCATTAATATACAGAACTATAGTTCTGCATCTATATTTATCTATGTAGATTCAGAAAACAGGAGTTCGTTAATAAATTTTAGTGTGTATATGTATATATGTCCTATAAATATTATGTATATTTCTTTAAAGCTCAAATTCAGCACAAACTTTTTTCTTATACATTAAAAATTATTTTTTTAAGATTTATTTATTTTAGAGAGAGAAAGAGTGTGTGGGCAGGGGCAGAGGGAGAGGGAGAGCCCCATACAGGGCTTGATCGCACGACCTTGAGATCGTGACCTGAGCCAAAACCGAGTCAGGTGCTCAACCAACTGAGCCACCCAGGCGTCCCAAACACTGTATTCATTAAACATTTTCCTGAATATTTCATGCAATGTTTCCCCCATTCCTTTCCTTGCATTATGACTTGTCCCTGAAATAGATATTGTCTGTCACATCTGCATATTGAAATTTCTATCTATTTTTCAAGATTTAACTGAAATGTCAGTTCATGCATGACAATATTTGTTACTTCTCTGTCTTGTGCATCCATTGTGCTTTGCTCATATTTCTCATGTGGTTTATTTTACCACTCTTTTAAAACCACTTTCTATGCCATTTGATTGAACGAGAGATATGAGTTTTAATTTCATTAGTGTTTAATACTTTCATACTTATACTGTCTAATTGTTGTAAAGTTTTTGAGGAGACATGTTATTTCCCCCTTTTTCTTATTTAACATGTTTAAGACAGTACTTGGAATATTGCAAAGGACATCTATTCTACTCAGTATCCCTTCAAATATAAGCTATTCCTTGCACCTACTAAATACACATTTCTGGGGGTCTACCAGTCATAATGCTTGTATTAGGTTCTCCAGAGAAACAGAAATTAATAATAATAATAATAAATGTGATAGAAATTCTGCAATATGCATAGATCTATCTAGAGAGATTGATGGGGGGAAAAAAAAGAAGATTTTAAGAAATCGGTTCACCTGATTGTGGAGACCAGAAAGTCCCAAATCTGCAGGGTGGGCAGACTGGAGGCAGCTGATGTTGCAGCTTGAGTGTGAAGGCCATCTGCTGGCTGAATTCCCTTTTCCCCACCACAGTCTTTCTTCTCTCAAGGTCTTTAACTGATTGGAGGAGGCCCACCCACATAATGGAGGGTAATATGCTTTATCCACAGTCTACTGAGACACCTTTGACCAAATATCTGCATACTGTGGCCTAGTCAGGTTGATATATAAAATAAACCATCATAATGCCCATCACCCACAGGTCCCCGCTCTTTCTTTCTTTCTTTCTTTCTTTCTTTCTTTCTTTCTTTCTTTCTTTCATTCATTCATTCATTCATTCATTCATTCATTTCAACATGTGATCTGGTCCTATTTGAACACAGTATTTCATGCCTTTGGCTAAATGAATGGCTCAAGTAATAGTTACGTTACTCAAATAGCATCAATCAGGCTCTTCACTGGGAGTACTATTTGGGCAGTGAGAGCAGGAGCCAAGCGTAATTATTCACTGTGGAAATGTCAGGCTGGATGTGGTCATTCTTGGTCCACCCCACAGAGAGATGTGCAGAACTATGAAAGTTCTGATTACTTGATTGATGATCTCTGAAGACACAAGTACCCCCCCAGACTCCCCAAACATGTATGCCTGCAAATTTAAACTTTTTGCTTATGTTTATTTAAGCTGGGTAGCTATTACTTGAAATATTGAAATAGAAACTGGTATAGTTCATAGTATATTGCTAGAGGTAGGCGACAAAATCTTGACTTCCCTGAGGTATAAGGTAAAACTCCTTCATTCCCAGCAAGGATGCTGTCAATCCTTGTTATGGGCAGTAAAGCAACTAATTAAGCTATCCCTTGCTGTGCTTTGGAACTCAGATGGTTAGTGGACTGGAGGCAGGGGATTTTAGGAGCAGAAAAATAAAAATAGCATAATGTTGCAGCGTGTTACCTAAAACTTGAATCATTCCTTACGCTATACAAGGAAGCAAAACTTCAGTTTAAGCTTGACTTTTGGAGAGAACCAAGTGTTAGTATACAATTTTCTTAAGAGAGGATAAATCTCTCTATTCCAGCAATCCATGAGCAATGAGATTCAGATGATTGGGCATCTTGTCAATCACAAAAGCCAATTTTGCTCTCCCACTCTGAAGCTGAATTTAGCAAATACCAGGAAGTACAAAACAAAAGATGAAATAATGTCAATGGAGAAGAATCCCAAGGTGGCCAGAGTGTGCAGCCTCGGCCTCCTCCCAAACCTAACGTCTTCTAGTCTGTATTCCCTACCTGCTGTGATAATGAGCAGGCCCGCTTTAAATCATTATCCACTGCAATTAAGCCAAGGTACAGAAAGCTGTTCAGCGTTGCCTAAGTACCTCAGCCAAGTCTTTCATGTGACTCCGAGAGAGGTGGGAACAGGATGAGCATTGGGGTTGAAGCACAGAGCCCTATGCGTATTGCTAAGAGACAAAATGTTAGTATCAGAAGCGTGGGCTGGACACGATGGGCAAGGTATCTAGTATTACTTCTTAGTAAGAGAATCACTGAGAGGCCCTATGGTCCAATAATTACAGATTTACTTATACTGTTTCACATATTTCTATATTGCCTTGTATCTTTTTAACTTGTGAATTCAACTTCATTATCCTTTCTTTTTCAGTTGTAAGTGAAAACTGCCTTTTACTGCCGTATTCCTTTTGTATATACTACCCACAAATCTCTATTGTTAAAATACAAGACATATTTCATTTCTTGTGCTGGGATTATTATATATGCTATCATTTAAAAGCTGAAGAAATTTGCTTTGCTCCTTTATTATTCCTCCAGAAAATTATTGGGAACTTACTTTCTTATGAACCATAGCCCCAAGTGCAATCCTATGTCTTCCATAGTTTGTGTGTATAATATTTATATACATTTTATATATGTATATATTTCCTTTTTAAAACCGCCACACTGCTGGAAATTCAGCAACTTGAATTACTAGTTTTGTGTTTGTGTCAATTCTGTAGACTGTCATATTCTAGAGTATAATTTGCCGGAAATGACATTTTTCAGAGCTGAACAAGTCAATGAAATATATAATAGTTTCACATTCTGGTACTCACTATGAATATTGAAATGATTGTCAAAATGCTAATCAAGAATGGAGCCAATTTTCAGAACTTTCTGTTTTTTTTTTAAGATGTTTCATAAATTGTGCTCTTCTGGTAATCCAAAGAAAATCCTCATGTTTACGTTTTTTTCCTTTTTTAAATATGGCAGAGCATGGGAACTGAGTTTTACGTTAAAAGGCACAAAACAGACTAAATTACTAGATAAAATGTTAAGATTTTAAATCAACCCCATGCCTCTGTAATTATTGCTGAATAATAGTTATAATTTGTATATTTACGTATAACTTAATTTCAATGCCACAATTATCTGAAGACCTCAAAACCCCAGATTTATTACTTCTCCAATTATTGAAAGTGAATAGTGAGTATAATTGGAAATTTTGATCAGATCAGTGCTGAAGTACTAGTATTTAAAGTGTAGGTACAGTTTGAGTCACATTTCTGTGTATGTGAATTCCCACTTTGAATCTTTGAGTGTTTTTTCTTTTTCAGTAGATGCAGACAGATATTTCCATAGAATTTCACATATATGCAAGTTAAATTCTAATCAGTGTTGAAAAACATGATTTTTTTTCAACAGTTTGTAACTATGGAGAGCAGTAATTTTAAGGTAAAAATATATATTCTCTACATGCATAGTAATACTTTCATACAGATTTTAATCTATTTAAATATTTTGATATTAAATTGACTGCATATCAGTGTACAAGATTACTTCAGTTTTTGATGTCTGCAGTCATATTAATTATTTCATTATTTCCTTCTAGTTCAGATAAAATATAGATTCATCAAAGTTTTCTTTTTTAATTTTGAACTATGTTAGAAGACTAGTTTTATAGGGTAATAATAGGTGCCACTCAAAAAGAGATTCTCTTGTCCAAGAAGTTTAGGGAATTCTGAATTAAAAAATTAAAGAAGAAGATAGAAAATTCAGATGTGTGTAATTTGTTTTGCCATAGAATGTTTTCTAGCAGAATCCTAGAACAACCTGGTGAATCCAGTGTTCTGAAAAAATACAACACACTGCATTACATCAATATTTACATTTGAATGGCAGTTAACATTGATCTTTAATACTAGGGCTTGTGCTAAAATTGCTTCGTTTAGACCTAATACATTATTATATTTAAACATTTGAAGCAGATTTTAATGTGAAACCTAAAATAAACTCTAATTGTTAACATCAACAAATACTAAGAATAAAATAGAAGCACAGCAATTAAAAAAGTGTTTGCCATTCCTTACAGTACATTACATTCTAAAAATGCTCTTTTAAAATGTGTTATCATATTTGAAATAAATGATCTAAATGTCTTCATAACTATCCTTTACTAAAAATAATAGGGATAAGAGTGGTCATTTCTGAACAGAGTATTTAGAAGATTAGTGCATTGAATAGAATCCCACTAGCTTTAAAGAGAGGACTTTTTAAAATAATGGTTTCCCCTAGATTATGACAATAGTTGATTTTACTTACACATAATTTTAAAATAAAAATATTACCTGTACTTTTATCTTCGAAGCAAAATGACTTTTAATATTCTAATAAATTTTATTTTTTAAAAGATTTATTTGAGAGAGAGAACGAGTAGGGTGACGGCCAGGGGGAGAGAATCTTCAAGCAGAGTCCTCGCAGAGTGGGGAGCCCGAAGCAGAGTTGAGTCTTATGACCCATGAGATCATGATCTGCACTGAAACCAAAAGTCAGATTCTTAACTGACTGAGCCATGGAGGTCCCAATAAATTTTATTTATTTATTTTTTAAAGATTTTATTTATTTATTTATTCAACAGAGATAGAGACAGCCAGCGAGAGAGGGAGCACAAGCAGGGGGAGTGGGAGAGGAAGAAGCAGGCTCCTAGCGGAGGAGCCTGATGTGGGGCTCGATCCTGTAACGCCGGGATCACGCCCTGAGCCGAAGGCAGACGCTTAACCGCTGTGCCACCCAGGCGCCCCCCAATAAATTTTATTTTTAATACAGCTTAGGTGAAAATAAAACTACATAATATATAATTTCTGTTAATTCTATAATAATAGGATGCTACTATTATTATAAGTGTTTACCAATACATTAATTCTATCATAATGTGATTTTCAGAGTCAAATAGCAGTTACGATGAGGTATGCATATATATAATTTAAGCAAATATTTACAAAGCTACAACTCTGAGCTAATTCCTCTGCTATGTTTACATTCTAATTTTTTGCTGTTGTTGTTAGTTTTCTGCTCCCATACTTTTCATTATAGGAAATGAATTCATAGAAATTTCCAACTATATCCTAGGTGATGATGGGCACAAACTCACAGAGGTTAGAAATGTAACATTTATTTTTGGAACACTGAGTAGATGAATTGTTTGAAATTGCTAATGTGATGAATCTTAAAATGTAAAGATCGGACTTTTATATTTTATCCTGAAAGATTATGGGAATCGCTGAACATTCAGTAGGAGAAGGTGGGGGCAAGGCTTTATTTTGGGAAGTTTAGTCAAGCAGTAATGAGAATGATGAGTGTGATAAGGAAGCTGGGAGCAGGTAATACATTTAAAGAATAATTTAAAAGTCTCATAAAAGGCAAAGAAAGTTCCTTTGTTAGGGGTAAAAAGAGGCCTGGGGTACATAATATAGGAAGATGATGAAAAGGAAGTGTATATTGCTGAGTAACTGAATGTATGGGGGAAACAAACCCATTCTGGATTTTGTGCATGCATTGTTAGGAGAATGAGCAGTCTTAGGGGAGGAGAACAAGAGGTAGATTCTGGAGAAATAATGCACAATGTCTGCAAAGGACTGAATAGTTTCAAAAGTGTTTTCATTTATAGTATTTCAGAAATCAGAGCTGTCTCTGTTGACAAATATGATTCAAAACCCTACATATTTTCAAATCAGATCAAGATAATGATATAAAGTGTTTTAACTTTGTAGAAAAATGATCACTTATTTAATCTGTAATATATTAAGGAAAAGGCATTGGCATAAATATTCTAATCCATTTGCATATTTGTTGGCTTTTTTCCCTCAAATGTCCAGGGTCTTACATATGTCAGTATTGAATTTTGATATTCTAATTGCAAATTATATATATAATATATATGTATATATATATTTTTAAAATAATTTTCACTCTTTCTCAATTGGCTTTCAGAATTCATTTTCTAAATGGAGCATTTTTATGAGAATTACAGTATGCCCGACCATGATACTAATTCATATTTCTTCCTATTCCCTGAAACACCATCTCCTGTAATCTTTGTTTTCTCCCGCCACTTTGACTACTGTGTGTAATCCAATGAAATTATGTTTACGAATATATAAGTCCTGCAAGTCTCTTTCCATGTTGCATCACTGGCCCCAAACCCCATCTTTTCCCACATTTTTTTTTTCCTTAGGCAAGTCCTCACTTCCATTACC
Organism: Ursus maritimus; assembly: GCF_017311325.1. Taxonomy (NCBI): domain Eukaryota; kingdom Metazoa; phylum Chordata; class Mammalia; order Carnivora; family Ursidae; genus Ursus; species Ursus maritimus. The sequence continues at coordinate 6,887,155 of NW_024424230.1, read as the reverse complement.
ATCTTTATCCTGATGGTTTCATATTGGCATTTGAAGAAGAGCTGTGTTAGTGAAGGCATGGTCTCCTGAATTACAGAGATCTTCTCACATGACATCCCTGCTCTGACTTATAAATTATTTGACCATGAATATATTTTCTAAAATTACTGAAGATTAGCTTTATTCTTTCTAGAGTGGGGGCAACAATATAAATCTAATGGAGTTCTAAAGACCGATTTTTCTCAAATTTTATAAATATTCATGAGTGTATTAATTTCCCAGGGCTGTTGTAACAAAGTTCCACAAACCAAGTGGCTTAAACAACAGAAATTTATAGTTTCATGGAGACTACAAGTCTAAGATCAAGGTGTCGGCAAGGTTGGTTCCTTCCAGGGATTGTGAGGGAGAATTCCTTCCATAACTTTCTACTGGCTCAATGGGGGTTTGCTGATGATTTTTGGCATTCATTGGCTTATAGAAGTATCACCTCAATCTCTGCCCTCATGTTCACATGATGTTTCTTCTCTGCATGTGTTCTGTGTCTAAATGTTCCCCATTTACAAGGACACCAGTCATTTTGGATTAGGGTCCTTCATAACAACCTCATTTTAACTTTCTTACCTCTGTAAAGACTCGATTTCCAAATAAGGATACATTCTGAGGTACTATGGGATACTAACATATGTTTTTTTGGGGACACATTTTAACCCATATTAATGAGTGCTTAACAGTACTAAGGAGTAAGCAGTAAAAAGGTTTTGTCTTCAAGGATAAGTAAAGTCCCAAGAGGTTGAAGTAATGAGTCTAGTTTGGGAATAGTAAATAGCCTTCCAAGAGGCATTGAAGTTTGAAATATTGTAATGTGGTCTACAAAAGGCATCCAGCACGTTACTTGCCTCATAAATAAATTTGCTCTATAAAGTACATTATTTTTCTTTTTTTCCCCCATCCCTTTCCTTCCCTTATTTTTTAATATATATAAAATATATTTTATATATATATATTTTAATATATATATAAAATATATTTTAATATATATATTTTTTAATATATATATATATATATATATTCCATTTTAATACACACACACACACTCCATTGTTAGACTATGGAATCAAATCTGGAAAACAAGGTAATTTCCCTAAAGACTTCTGAAGCCACTTACCTCTTACTGGTCCTGCAGTATGTCCCTCTGTTCTAATGTCCTTAGGGCCAAAATTGATAATCTCATTTGCTCACAGTCTAGAATGCCAGTCTGTATTTACCCTTTGTTTCAAATAATTTAGTTTAAAAAACAAAAACAAATTTCCTTTATATTGTAGGTAGGGAAGGAGTTCAAAGCCGTGAAATTATATCTAATCCTAGATGCTGTCATTTTGCTTCCTTCTTATTCTGTCTCAGTGTTGAAACTAAAACTGTCCTTGATTTTTTTTTAAATCCTTGATCACTGATTTGCCTTTATCAATTCCTTTGCTCATCTTAATGACGTAATGAATAACCAAGCATTTTAAGATTTCAACATACTACTGATACTTTGAATTATTTCGGTATGCTCTGAATTATGTTGTAATATTTTTTTTTATTTTAGAATATGACAAAAACCGTAGAATTCTAAGTTTTGACACATGAGTTTCCTACTTTGTGTAAGGAACATAAAATCCAATGGCTTTCTAACTTGGAAATATTTTCTCATTTTTAGTACAACATGTATTTTTTTTAAAATGTGGAAACATTTCAGTCCTACTAAGTCACTAAATCTGCATTGCACACTAACAACGTTGTTATCTAAAGCTATAATTCAACTTATTACACTGCCATCATATATTCTATTTGTTCTTAATCATCAGAAAAAGTAGGTTTTGTGAACGCATTTGAGGAAGAAAGGTGTTTTTATGGAAAATCAGAAAAGTCTTAAATGCTATTCATTATTTCAGAAGATATTTGTGTAAATATAATTCATCTATCTCATCCATTTTGAGGGATATTTTGATATAGTGTATTAAAATAATTTGTACTTAAGAAATTAAAAAAAATGTTTAAAACCTGGAGAACTTCAAGTAACATTTGTGAGAGTGAAGAGTTATAAAAATATAACCACTATTAATTTTGCCTAGTGAAATTAGAGAAAGTTCCTATCCCCTAATCCCTCTAGCCATAATTCTGTAAGAATTATGTTGAAAGATCATTGAGAATTCCAACTCTGCTATGTTCAAGGTATGGAGGTAAGGTAGACTATTGAAAATTAGTTCTTTTCTAGTTGAGAAGAGAAAGATTCAACCAAACAATAATCTATTGCTGCTAGTGGTTATCTTTCCACAAATATAAATTCGTTGTACAACTTTCAGAAAAACATAGGGCTTGCTTGTGATGCTGCTGTAAAGGAATCAGATAGAAGCAGTATACAAGTGACTATGGAACATGGGGAATATAAATTATGTGCCGTTTTGCTGATATGTCACAACTGCCCAGGTTGACTGCTGTTGAATGACCAAGCATGGTAGCCACAGGTGAATGGAAGGACTGCTGGGAAGGGGTGTACCTGTTAATCCTCAGGTAGTTGTGGTTTTCATCCGTGCCCCTTGGAATGGATGAAAGTGTGAGGGGGCAGTGAGTGGAGTGTGGATACATGGAGAATGGCTCATGTGTGACTCTTACCTTCGGAAAGTAGAACATTCACAGGAAAATGAAGTTTAGATAGGCTGCATGATGAACATAAATGAGTGATTCCGAATGATAAGCCTCTGATTCCAAACATGTACATGTCTTAATACAAGGAGTCCTTCATGCTAGGATATTTCATTTAGCTATGTAGATGTTTGGAGGACAGGGCGCCTGGGTAGCGCAGTCGTTAAAGCGTCTGCCTTCGGCTCAGGGCGTGATCCTGGCGTTCCGGGATCGAGTCCCACATCGGGCTCCTCCGCTGGGAGCCTGCTTCTTCCTCTCCCACTCCCCCTGCTGTGTTCCCTCTCTCGCTGGCTGTCTCTGTCAAATAAATAAATAAAATCTTTAAAAAAAAAAAAGATGTTTGGAGGACAGAAGGCTGTAGAAACTGTAACCTACCCTTACAGCTGCCATATACAAACTTTAGTGAAGAACAAAATCTCTGAGCCATTTAAAAAAAACACAAGATCAATCGCATAAGGAATGACTGCTGAGTAGAACTGTTCAGGTAGTAGATTAAACCTGGTCAAAAGATGATACGATTGCTACGTGCACCCTGATAGCACAACCCTGTATCCTGGACGGGAGGAACTGTACCCTGGCTCAGGTGACTGCTTCATACAGGAATTTGCCAAATCCTCTGCATTTAGTCCAGCTCGGAGGAATTAAAATGCAGTGATGCTGGAGGAGATTAAGAAAAGAGGTGTAGGAGCAGGATGCTGAGTTTATTCCACCTGTGAAGGTGGTGAAAATTTCGAAGTGTAGAGTGTAGTGCAATTGATGACACATGGTAATGCTTAATTCATTCTTGTTAATTGTGCCAAACAATTCTGTAGATATAACTGCTGCATTTACAAGGCAGACTTATTGCCTAGTAGAATTCATCATTAAAGCTGGACAGATCAATTGATTTTTTAAAACATTTCGTATGGAAATGCAATAAGCCAAACCACTCTCTCATTTATATGCCCTAATTTGCTCTGAAATAGCCAACATAGTTCTGTGCTGATTATTTTTTTTTTGTGTAAAGTGCTTTCTATTCTTTTATCTGAAATGCATGAATATAGTAATAAATACTGGCTGTGTATCATATTTAAAAATTATGCTGTATCTAAACCTAGCTATCTAGGTATGGTGAGTGGCTCAAATTTAGATTTTTGCCAGCTTCATGTAATATACTTAAAAATATAATTAACCTATTTTTCATACTTACTAGCTTATAAAATATTCATTTTAATTCTAATCTTGTAATATCTACTTCTAATAATCAGTTTAAAACAATTAAAGATGTAAAAGGTAATTTTTAATATGCAGAATATCCTTATTGCTGTATAGGTTTTCATTTAAAATGATAATCATTTGTTTAACCAGTGTTAATCTTCAGAATTTGCCTGATAGCTTGATATTTTAAAAAAAGATTCTAAAGATGCATGCTCCATTTCTAAACACCAAATACAGGAAGAAAGGAAAAAATTTATTATATAATTTTATTTTAGTAGGCTTGTATTTTATTGAAGTAAGATCACATTTTAATTATTAGTTTAATTACATTAATCCATGCTCCTCTACAAGTAATATAGTCAAGGTTTTCTGAGACAGTAAGGGGTAAATGACCACATTAATACTATTTGTTTTTAATAGTTTGCTTTTATAGAATACAGTGAAAAGGTTTGTCATTCACATGATCATTCTAAAAGCACCTACAAAATTTAGATTAAAAAATATTAAATATATGACTTTCCGTTTTATTCATAAATATTCACATGCTCAGTTGTCAAAATGTCAACTTCATCATTGATCAGATTTTAGGAGAACTTGGTTTTGATGTGCAACAATACACGCAGTTACTGACATTGCTAAAGACCACATACCTTATCCCTGTGAGCAGGGTGAGAGCATCACATGGGCAGCTAGCTCCTCAAGAAGAAAAAGGAAACAACAACAACAACAACAACAACAACGACTGACGTGAGCACATTAGGTTACATCACTTGAACTTATCAAACTCATCAACCAAAAAGGGCATGTCTTCTATCCTGTGAAGGAGGGAGGCAGAAGCCAGAAGTGTTCTTCTAGTAGAAGTTTCTTCCACATGAGAGGAAACATCAGGAATACGGAATACACATTCTTCTTCTGTGGTTTCAGGTTTAAAATATTAACAGACATAAATTTACTGTGTTCACCCTTGTTTCTTCAATATCATTAATGGGGACAAAATTTGTTTTTTTCCATTTTAGTCCATTTCATAGGATCTTCTTTATAGAGGGTATTTGGAACATGTAGAAATGGTGATATCTTAGTTATACACAGACTTTCTTTGTGGCAGAACAATAGGTGACATTTTCCAGTGCATTTTGATTTTAGGAACATGAAAACATTTTGTCTTTTGTAAAAGCATCAGGTTCTAAAAGCATGTTATTTACTATTTTTGAGGGAAGTTCTTAAAGTATCATCTTTCTAAAAAAAATTAAATGCATCATGAAGAATTCATGGTTATGGCAGTAAAAGGGCAATAACATTTGATTTAACCTTTTCCAAGTTCCTGATAGAAAGAGGTTGAAAGTAAGTAAACTAAAATAATGCAAAGCTTCCCCAGGCCTGGAAACTTAAATGCTGCTTCTGGGATAGTGTTACATGATAATAGTTCATAAAATGTGTTTGAAGCAAATTATCAGGCACTAGATGTATTGCTACTAATTTAGTTCTTTACTCAGCAAGGAAGGAAATGGGAACCTAGCAAGCTAAGGGGAGATGGTTGGGGAGGGTGGAATGGGTGAAATAGATGAAGGGGATTAAGAATACACTTATGATGAGCACTGAGTAATGGATAGAATTGTCGAATCCACTATATTGTACACCTAAAACTAATATAATACTGTATGTTAACTATATTGGAATTAACATAAAAATCTTTATGAACCTGTTTCCTGACCTACTATTGCAGACTAAAGAGACTTACACACTCTGAGATTATAAAATAAAGCAATTTTTTTCCTAAAATGCATGTTTCTGGTTTTAAGCAAGTATAGTTAATAATTATTTGATTCTTCATAGTATGTTAAGATGTCAGGTGTATTATTTCTATATTCATCTTTGAAAGTTCATATGTACAATTTTACTGGTAAAAAAAAAGTGGTACTATTCAGTTAAACCCACAATGATTTAAACATCTGCCATTAGTGGTGTCTTGATTGCTGTTTTTAATCAAAGATTCTCTACCAGTATCATCAAGAGACATAAACAAAGATGCTGGATATAATCTTGCCACTCTTTTCTTTATGGTGTGCATTAAAAACCAGTGAGACAGCAACTAACAAAATAATTTGAAACATTTCTCTGAATTGTCCTAGAAATATCATAACACTCATTCTCATTGGCTTCTTCTTTAATTTGCATATTATTCATAAATTCTATGTGGGGGTGATATGCAGCCTTATTTTTTCAAGTTAGCCATTAATGATTAGCCCTTATTCTGCTTATTTTTTTCTTTCTCTGTATGCTTAATGATTACGGTCTGTTTCATCATATTGTAATCTGGCATTTTACAGCCTTATGTTGCCATTTTTGAAAAGTGTAACTTCTCACATTTATTTTACTTCTTTTTTTAAATAATTCAAGCAATATGGTTAGAAATCTATTAAATATTTATGGGAAATATTATTGATTCACATTAAGCAAGACCAATTTAATATTTCCTCTCTCCTCTTGCCTTAAATGTTGATTTTCCTATGGACAGCTCCTCCCACTCTATGCTTTTTCAACTGTCCATGTTCTTCACAGTGACAGTTCTAGCTGGTTACTGTGCATTGTGAGCTCTGTGTTTACATATCAGGAACTTCAGAACCATATTTCAACTGCCCAACATGCATCCTTTTTTATGTCTTGCAGGGGCTTCACACTCAGCATATCCACAAATAAACTCAACATTTCTCCCTCTCTCAGGCTTGCACCACCTGCTTTCTTTTTGGTCTGTGTCTCTGATATCCACCCATAAACAAATCCAGAATCTCAGAATAATTTTTAATAACTGCCTCTCAACCCACATCCAAAATTGGTTGCTAAGCCCTTTTAATTCTATCTTGTAATTCTAACTTCATCTTTGCATTGTCATTCCTATGGTTATGTTTCAGAAATTCTTTTTTCTGTGATGGCAAAGATAGCCTCCTATATTGGCAGCTTCTCTGTGCCCCCAGCATGGCACTCTGCATGCCCCTCTATGATGACTTTGTAGGTGAAAGACCATTCGTTTCCTAATAGAAGATAGAAACATATACTTTAGATGAGGTTGTTGTGATCTAAGGACATTTCTGAAAATTGTGGTTCTGTGGCAGTTAGTGAGGTGCTAGCCTAGGTACCATGGTTGGTAATACACTGAAAGACCGATTCTTTCAGTGTCTCCAATGGCTTATCTCCACCAGGGGCTGATCTGAAAGAAAAGACATACTGATCCTAGTCCCTTCATTTCAGCCTCACAAAGCAGCAGCATTTCCTGCTTGTTTCAGAATGAGGTGATTTTTAAGGAATAAAACTTAAATATTCAGTGTTTAATGTAATTTTGTTATGTTTTAGCCTTCTGATATTTTGCCATCTTGTATTTCCTGGAGAGATTGCAATAGGCAACTGGTTTCAGTAAAGCCCAAATTGTTGGGTAGGCTTTGCCAAATGGAGGAATAAAAAGGGACCTATGAAAAGAGGAGTCCCCAGGCAGATAGAGCTCAAGAAAAGTATTTGTAAAATACTACTCCCTTATCCATTTCTCCCACAGACACCCCCATCCCTGATGGGAGGGGCAGGGATTGTAATCCTTGTTTCCTCTGAAGCAAAGTCTAGCATCATTATTTGACTGTCATGGGGAAGCTGCGAGTACAAGGGAATGAGCCTTTGGGCGTTGAGAGATTACTTGGGGTGTAGGACAGGCAAATAATATTCTCCTCAGTCACTCCTAGGCAGGCAAGCAGCCAATTATAGACTGGACTCCAGAAAAATAAATGTAGGATGCTTACTTCAAGATATTCCAATCTGATCAAAATACCCAGCATTGGTGACATTGATTAGGGATATGGGAGACAGAGTTATACTCAGGAAGACCTTTGAAGAGGTGCCATCTGAATGCCTGATTTCTTCATCTGATGTGCCAGATGAGAGGAGCGCCCCAGATATTTGTAGTTCAGTGGAACTCAGTAACCTTCTAGTGTTATAAAGAATAACAGCAACAGAAAATACAAGCTGATTGCTGTTGTATGGTACTGAAACAAATGATGGGCATATATGAAAGGAAGAGGGAGTGAGGTGGGAAAATGAGAGAGGAAGCATACCATGTTCCTCTGAAAACACTAAAATATTTTTGAAGAGAGAGTTAACATGTCACTCATTAACCCTTACTTGATTTATGGCCTAGAATGGTTCTTGAATACTTGGGCTCCAAAATAAAGGCAATGAATTTTATAAATCATGCATTCTATGAGCTTGAAAGAATGTCTCATAGAGGTTACTTTACAGGAGCGATTTTTCCAGGAAAACCATCAGATCTCACTCTGGGGGTGAAATTTTATTGTATAAAATTGAATTTTCTAAGAAGTGTGATAGGTGAGGGAACAAAAGAGTTACTGTAGCTGTATTTCAACAAATATTTTCCCCTAATTTTAATTCCTGTGTAGTTAATGTGTAGCGTTATATTAGTTTCAGGTGTACCAGATAGTGATTCAATAAATCTGTACATTACTCAGTGCTCATCATAAGTGTACTCTTCAATCCCCCTTATCTATTTTACCTATCCCCCCCCCCACATCCACAGCCACCTTCTTTCTGATAACCATTACTTTGTTCTCTATAGCTAAGTATCTGTTTTTTGGTTTACCTCCTTTTTCCTTTGCTCATTGGATTCTTCAGTTCCACACGAGTAAGATCATATGGTATTTGTCTTTCTCTGACTTATTTCACTGAGCCATTATACTCTCTAGAACCATGTGTGTTATTGCAAATAGCAAGATTTCATTCTTTTTTATGACTAATACTCCATTGTGTGTATGTGTACCACATCTTTATTCATTTCTTAATGGACATTTTAGTTGCTTTCATAATTTGGCTATTGTAAGTAATGCTGCAATAAACATTGGAGTGCACATCTTTTCAAGTTAGTGTCTTCATATTCTTTGGGTAAATACTGAGTAGTGGAATGACTAGATCATATGGTAATTCTATTTTTTAATTTTTTTTGAGGAATCTCCATACTGTTTTCCACAGTGGCTCTATCAGTTTGCATTCTCACAAACAGTGCAAGGGGGATCCTTTTTCTCCCATCCTTGCCAACACTCGTACCTTGTGTTTTTGATTTTAGCCATTTGGACAGGTATGAGGGGATATCATTGTGGTTTTGGTTTGCATTTCTCTGATGATGAGTGATTTTGAGTGTTTTTTCATGTGTCTGTTGGCCATCTGTATGTTGTCTTCTGACTTCTGCCTATTTTTAATTGGTTTGTTTTTTTGGTGTTGAGTTGTGTGTGTTCTTTATATATTTTGGATACTAATCCTTTATCAGATATGCCATTTACAAGTATCTTCTTCCATTCAGTAGGTTGACTTTTGTTTTGTTGTCTCCTTTGTTGTGCAGAAACTTTTTATTTTGATGTAGTCCCAATAGTTTATTTTTGCTTTTGTTTCCCTTGCTTTAGGAGACATAGCTAGAAAAATGTTGCCACAGCTGATATCAGAGAAAGCATTGCCAGTACTCTCTTCTAGGATGTTTATGGTTTCAGGTCTCACATTTAGGTCCTTAATCCATTGTGTAGTAAAGTGGTCCAGTTTCATTCTTTGCATGTGGCTGTTTAGTTTTCCAAACACCATTTGTTGAAGAGACTGTCTTTGCCCCATCGCGTAGTCTTGCCTCCTTTATCAAAGATTAATTGACCATAGAAATGTGGATTAATTTCTGGATTCTGTCTGTTCTCTTCCATTGATCTATGTGTCTGTTTTTGTGCCAGTACCATACTGTGCTGATTACTACTGCTTCATAGTATATCTTGAAATCTGGGATTGTCATACCTCCAGTTTTGTTCTAGTTCAAGGTTGATTTGTTTATTCATGATCTTTTGTAGTTCCATACAAATTTTAGGATTATTTGTTCTAGCTCTGTGAAAAAAAAGAATGTTGTTGGCATTTTGATAGGGATTGCAGTTACATCTGTAGATTGCTTTGGATAGTATGGACATTTTAACAATATTTTTTCCTTCCCATCCATGAGAATGGAATATCTTTCCATTTGTGTTGTCTTCAATTTCTTTTATCAGTGTTTTATAGTTTTCAGAGTACAGGTCTTTCAGCTCTTTGGCTAAGCTTATTCCTAGGTATTTTGTTATTTTCAGTACAATCATAACTGGGAATGTTTTCTTAATTTTGTCTTTCTGTTACTTCATTATTATTGTATAGAAATGCAACAGATTTCTGTGTCTTGGTTTTTTATCCTGTAACCTTACTGAGTTTATTAGTTCTGGTAGTTTTTTGGTGGAGTCTTTAGGGTTTTCTGTATATAGTATTATGCCATCTACAAATTGTGAATCTTTTACTTCTTCCTTATCAATTTGGATATCTTTTATTTCTTTTTTTTTAAGATTTTATTTATTTATTCGACAGAGATAGAGACAGCCAGCGAGAGAGGGAACACAAGCAGGGGGAGTGGGAGAGGAAGAAGCAGGCTCCTAGCAGAGGAGCCTGATGTGGGGCTCGATCCCAGAATGCCGGGATCACGCCCTGAGCCGAAGGCAGACGCTTAACCGCTGTGCCACCCAGGCGCCCCGGATATCTTTTATTTCTTTTTGTTGTCTGCTGTGGCTAGGACTTCCAGTACTATGTTGAATAAAATGGGTGATAGTGAACATCCTTATCTTATTCCTGACCTTAGGGGGAAAGCTCTCAATTAATGTAGTTAATATACAATGTTATATTAGTATGCCAAGGCTGGCTGGACATCCTGGCCAGGCTTTTGCTGCATCCCAAAGATTTTGGACCATTGTGTTTTCATTTTCATTTATTCCACGTGTTTTTGATTTCCTTTTGATTTCTAGGTTGGTCCATTCATTGGTTAGTACTGTGTTGTTTAACCTCTGTGTATTTGTGTTTATTTTGGATTTTTTTTGTGTGTGTGACTGATTTCAGTTCCATAGCTTTGTGGTCACAAAAGATGCATGATATGACTTCAGTCTTTTTAAATTTGTTGACATGTGTTGTGGCCTAATATGTGATTCTGGAAAATGTTCCATGTGCACTTGAAAAGAATGTGTATTCTGCTTTGTTAGGATGGAATCTGAATATATCTGTTAGATCCATCTGGTCCAGTGTGTCATTCAAAGCCACTGTTTTCCTTGTTGATTTTCTGTCTGAATAATCTATGTGTTGATGAATGTGGGCAGTTAAAGTCCCCTACTATTATTGTATTACCCTCTTTTATGTCAAGTTTTTATTTAAATTCTAATTAGTTAACACATAGGGTAATATTGGTTTCAGCTGTAGAATTTAGTGATTCATCACTTGCATGTAACATCCAGTGCCCATCACAACAAGTACCCCCCCTTAATCCCCATCATCCATGTAGCCCATCCTCTGTGCACCTCCCTCCATCAACCCTCAGTTTGTTCTCTATAGTTGAGTCTCTTAAAAAAAAAAAAAAGTCCTTTATGGTTTGCATCCCTTTCTTTTTTTTCCCTCCCCCCATGTTCATCTGTTTTGTTTCTTAAATTCCACATAGAAGTGAAATCATATAGTATTTGTCTTTCTCTGACTGACTTATTTTGATTACCATAATACACCTTAGCTCCAACCACATCATTGCAAAGAGCAGGATTGCATTCTTTTTGGTGACTGATTAATATTCCATTGTATATCCTTACATCAGTATGGACATTTGGGCTTATTCCATAATCTGGCTATTATTGATAAAGCTACTATAAACATTGGAATTCATGTGCCCCTTCAATTCAGTATTGTGTCCTTTGGGTAAATACCTAGTAGTGCAATTGCTGGGGTATGGGATAGTTCTATTTTTAACTTTTTGAGGAACGTCCATACTGTTTTCCAGAGTGACTGCACCGGTTTGCATTCCCACCAACAGTTTAAGAGTATTCCCCTTTCTCCACATACTCATCAACATCTTTTGTTTCTTGTGTTGTTAATTTTAGCCATTCTGACAGGTGTGAGGTAGTATATTATTGTGGTTTTGATTTATATTTCCCTGATGATGAGTGATGCTAAGCATCTCTTCATGTGTCTGCTAGCCATCTGTATGTCTTCTTTGTAGAAATGTCTGCTCATGTCTTCTGTCAATTTCTTAACTGGCTTATTATTTTGGTGTTGAGTTTGATAAGTTCTTTATAGATTTTGGATACTAATCCTTTATCAGATACTTCATTTACAAATATATTCTCCCATTTCATAGGTTGTCTTTTAGTTTTGTTGATTGTTTTCTTTACTGTGCAGAAGCTTTTTATCTTGATGAAGTCTCCATAGTTCATTTTTGCTTTCATTTCTCTTTTCTCCAGAGATGTGTCTAGTAAGAAGTTGCTATGGCCAAGGTCAGGTCAAAGAGGTTGCTGCCTGTGTTCTCTACTAGGTTTTTGATGGTTTCCTGTCTCACATTTAGATTTCATTCATTTTGAATTTATTTTTGTGTGTGGTGTAAGTGGTCCAGTTTCATCCTTCTGCATGTTGCTATACAACTTTCAACACCATTTATTGAAGAGACTTTTTCCCATTGTATATTCTTTCCTGTTTTGTCAAAGATTAGTTGACCACATAGTTGTGGGTCCATTCTTGGTTTTCTATTCTGTTCCATTGATCTATGTGTCTGTTTTTATGCCAATACCATACTGTCTTGATGACTACAGCTTTGTAATAGAGCTTGAAGTCTGGAATTGTGATGCCTCTAGGTTTGCTTTTCTTTTTCAAGATTGCTTCAGCTATTTGGGGTCTTTTGTGGTTCCATACAAATTTTGGGATTGTTCCAGCTCTGTGAAAAATGCTGTTTGTGTTATGATAGGGATTGCATTAAATGTGTAGATTGCTTTGAGTAATATTGAAATTTCACAACATTTGTTTTTCCAATCTATGAGCATGGGATGTTTTTCCATTTGTGTTATCTTCAATTTCTTTCATAACTGTTCTATAGTTTTCTGAGTACAGATCCTTTACCTCTTTGGTCAGGTTTATTCCTAGGTTTTTCCTTCTTTTATGTTTCTTACTAGCTGCTTTATGTTTTTGGTTGCACCCATGTTGGGCACAGAACCATTTATAGTTGTTATATCTTCTTGTTGGATCATTACCCTTATGATTATCTAGTGTTCTTGTTACCATCTTTGTTTTCAAGTCTATTTTGTTTGATATAAATATTACTACCCTGCTTTCTTTTCACTGCCATTTGCATGATAATTTTTTTTCCATCCCTTTATTTTCAATCTGCATGAGTCTTTAGGACCAAAATAAAAAGTCTTTCATAGGCAGTATATAGTTGGATATGACTTTTTTTCCATTACATCACTCTGCTTCTTTCGATTCAAGTGTTTAGTCCATTTACATTCAGAGTAATTACTGTTAGGTAGTACTTACTGCTGTGTTGTTACTTGTATATATTTTTTTTAAGTTCTCTGTTCCTTTCTTCTTTTGCTATCTTTCACAATTTTCTGGTCTTCTTTAGTGATATACTTGGATTCCTTTCCCATTCTTTTTTGTGTGTCTGTTCCAGGTTTTAAATTTGTGGTTACCATTAGGTTAGTATATAGCAACTTCATATAGCAGTGCATATTAAATTTGTGGTTACTTAAGTTTGAGCCCATTCTTTGCCCCAGCCCTTCCCAACATTTTAGGTATATGGTGTCATACTTTACATTGATTTTGTTAATCCTTTGACTGATTTTATAGATATACTTAGTTTTACTGCTTTTGTGGTTTCTACTTTTATTACTCCTGTTTACAGTCTTTCCTTTCCACTCAAAGAGTCCCTTTAACATTACTTATAGGGCTGGTTTAGTAGACATGAATTCTTTTAACTTTTTCCATCTGGGAAATTTTTTCTCTCTCCTTTTATTCTGAAGAATAACCTTGCTGAGTAAGTATTCTTGGTTGCAGGTGTTTTGTTTTGTTATTCTTTCTTTCATAACTGACTATATCATGTTTCTCTTTTCTGGCCTGCAAAATTTCTGCTGAAAAATCAGTTGATAGCCTTATGGGGTTTCCCTTATATGTAACTGTTTTCCTTTCTCTTCCTTCTTTTAAAGTTCTCTCTTTATCACTATTTTTTGCCATTTTAATTACTATGTGTCTTGATGTGGCCCTCCTTTGGTTGATTTTTCTGGGGGCTCCCTATGCCTTCTGGATCTGGATGTCCATATCCTTCTCCAGATTTTGGAAGTTTTCAGCTATTATTTCTTCACATAAATTTTCTGTCCTCTTTTCTCTCTTTTCCTTTTGGGATCCCTATAATGAGAAAGTTATTATGCTTGAGAGTTACTCTGAGTTCCCTTACTCTATTTTCATTTATCATTTTTTTCTCTGGTTCCAACTGATTCTTTTCATTGGTCTGTCCTCTAGGGCACTGAACTCTCTTCCTCTAGTCTACTATTTATTCCATTTATTGTATTTTTAATTTCATTTATTGAGTTCTTCACCTCTGATTGTTTTTTTATGTTTTCTGTCTCTTGTTGAGGGTCTCACTGAGGTGCTCTGCTCTTTTCTTGAGGCAGTATCTTTATGACTATTACTTTAAATTCTCTATCCAGTGTATTCTCTGTTTGGTTTAGCTCTGTTGCTGTGATTTTGCCCTGTTCTTTCATTTGGGACATATTCCCTGTTTCCTCATTTTGTCTAACTCTCTGTGGCTCTGTGTTAGGAACGTTTGCTATGTCTCCTGCTCTTGAAAGTAGTGGCTCTATGAAGAAGAGGTCCTGTAGTGCCCTGCAGTACAATGTCCCCTGTTCCTCAGAACCTGGAACTTCAGGGGTTTCTCTCTGTGTTGCATGTCCCTTACTGTTGTGGCTGAGCTCTGTTTACCTTTAATTCATATGTCTGCAATGGCTCTCTTTGCCTGTTGTGGGAAGGTTTTGATCCCTGTGTTGTTAGTGGGCCAGTCTGGGGCTGCCTCAGGCTTGAGTTGAGTCAGACCAGGCATTTGGCAGAGACGCAGTAGAATCGAACTACAGTGTGTTCTCCCTGTGCAGTCCTAGGAGAAGCTTTTTTTGGTGGGTGGGGCCAGCAGTCAGACCAGCTGTCTGCCCCCAGCCCACTGCTGGGGTCACATTTGGACTGGTGTGTGTGGTTATCTTCCTTTCTCCTTGGTGCAGAAGTCACTTTAGTGTGGTGCTGGCCCCTGTTGGCTTACATATTGCTAGGCTTGTTGCACTGCTTTGGATGGCCTCTGGCCAAGGGCATATGGGAGGGCCAGGGCTGCAGGAGAATGTGGGGGTGGGGTGCGTTTTACCAGCAAGGTCGTTGCAGACCTCCTGGGCAAGGGAACTTGCAGCTGCCTAGGAAAACTGCCAAGGCTTGTGGGTCAGAATGGGGGGATGCACAGAAGAGCATAAGGTTGGGGGCATGGTGTTTGCAAGTTCAGTGGAGATTGTTGTAGCTGAGCTGTTTCTGCAGGTGTCTGTATATCAGGCAGAGTGAGATGGATTCTGCCAGCTGTTTTGTTCTTGGAAAAGTCTCCCAAAGATCCCTGCCCCTCCAGCACATGCTCTGAGAGTGGTAAATAAATCTCCTTCCTGTATACACCAGTGTTTTTCATAAAGGTGCTTTTGTGCTGTATATTCCTGGGATGTTTGTTGTGCTGTCCATTTAAAGGTGGTGACTCCACCCTCCCATATTCCAGAGAAGAATCTGATGATGTTTAAAGTTCTCACTGATTTTTAAGCCTGTCTGGTTTTCAAGTGCCAATATTATGGAGATTCATCTTCCCATTGTGGGTCCTCCCTGCCCAGAGTGCCTGGCATGGGTGTCTGTTCTGCTTTACCCTCCCTGCCTGTGGCATCCCTCCATTCTGGGGACAGTCCAGTGGGCCCTTTTTGCTCCTGACCACATCTCCAGGCTTCCTATTCTCTTTAATGTGGGCTCTTCTATTTAGCTGTGGCGTCTGTTCTGCCAGTCTTTGGGTCATTTTCCATGTTGTTTACAATAATGTGTGTGAACTAGTTATGTATGTGAGATGAGGTGAGCTTAGGATCCTCCTCTGGAATCTACCCCAGGAGTCCTTCAACCAATCATTTTAAGTTATTTTCTTTATTCCTGATTCAATGACAAGATTGTTGACCTTTTTAGGGAGCAGGTTCAGTTCATATTTTAGTATTGCTGTCAGTTTGGCTGCAATCAGCTTCCTTTTCTAATCATGGTAATTAAGAAGTTAACTGATAGGGGTGCCTGGGTGGCACAGCGGTTAGGCATCTGCCTTCGGCTCAGGGCGTGATCCTGGAGTTCTGGGATCGAGCCCCACGTCGGGCTCCTCCACTGGGAGCCTACTTCTTCCTCTCCCACTCCCCCTGCTTGTGTTCCCTCTCTCGCTGGCTGTCTCTATCTCTGTCGAATAAATAAATAAAATCTTAAAAAAAAAAAAAAAAGAAGTTAACTGATAATGGTCATCAGTATCCTTGCAGGAGTTGTGTTTTTTGCTTGTTTTTAAACTGCGAAGTATTAGCCAAACAATTCCAGAATGCATAGCAGGAAATGTGTATGAATAGAGAGGACCTACTTATTTTCTGATTATAACCTTTGTGTCAGATCTTCCTAGAGAGGAACAAAAAGTAAAATGTAATACTGGAAAATGAAAGCTCTTAAAATTTAAGTGGATCCAATTCTGTAGTGTTAGGTGACATTATTCAGACCTGTGACTTTATCTTTTGAGTTTAAATTTTGGGAAACTTTCCTTCATTTTCATGCTATTCATTCTTTATTTGAATATAAAATTTTACTCTTATCCTCTGTAGAGTGAAAGAGTAAACCTGTTGGTTACTTTGTCTACTTTGACCACCTCTCTTATCACATGTTTATGTTTGAAACCCTCCACTGCCAACCTTGAGAGCACATTATATTGTCCCTATGTCCCAGTCCCACCTCCACCCCTCCTGGGGAAAGTTCACTTGAGTCTAGGTACAAGTTTCTATTTATTTGTATCTCATGGACTTTCTGTTGGCTGCCAAGTAACTGAGACATTAAACAGTTAGCTGTGTTAGGGGTACGAATTGTTATGGTAAGGATTTATAGCCACAGCCTTAACTCTGCATTCTGACCTCGTATATATTTTTTACATTAATCATACTTTTCACTTATACTATCCGTCATCACTTATATACTTTTCTATATGAAATCTTTCTGTGGAATAATCAGAATAAATAAAAATAAATGAAGGCGCTCTCCTCATCCCCTAAAAGTGGTTCATTATTTTTTGCACCTTTGAATTAGTCTAATTGTTTGACTAAATTGACCAGTTTTGTGAATGATGAAAAGGGCTGTTGCATCATTCTCAAAGTACAACTAGTAATAACTAAAGGCATGATGATCATGAGTTATTGTCAACTCCTGTGTTTAGAACTTGTTCTTGAATATAATCAATATTATCACTGTGGTATTTAAGCTTGAATTTTGATTATAGATATTGAGTCACTTAAGAGCGTGGAATAACTACTAGCTGAAAATATTAATATGATTTTTGCTTTTAAGTTACCTTGAGATCTGGAATTATTTATGAAATTTAAAGAGGTAGATATTCTGAGTTCTGTTATTTTTTAAAGTGTTTTTTATTTGTGCTTTCAAAAATAAATATGATGACTATAGAAAAAGCCAATCAACTGAAATTAATTTGTTTAGTTCTTTTGTTAGAAATAAGTTGGTTCTTTTAAGTCAATTATGTGCATTGATTATGAGAAGTCATAGCAAAGTTGTTTCTTTGAACATTCCGCTGCTGGCTTTTTTTTTTTTTTTTTTTTTTTTTTTTTTTTTTTTTATCTGAATAGTCTGAAAATGAGTTCTGTCAGAAGGGACTCCTACTTATATTCTTCCATCCCACACCTGATATAGAAGAGCAGATAGGGGTTAGAGAGAACCAGCTTAGGTCTCTTTCTCACATATTTTTGCTTTTCTTTTCAAAAGCAGTAATCTATGTCTGCCTCTGGGTAATCGACCTCCAAAGAATGTATGTTATGCCTGTGATAACAGCAGGACAAAATAACTCACTTTACTTCTTTTCTGTTTTAACTTATTTTGGGATTTTCCTACACCCTCCACACATACGGATAATATATTTCATTGGGCATATGTAATTTACTGAGTTTTGTTATTACTATGAAACCCAATTATTGCAGAAAAAGAAAGATTGCTCCCATAAATACTCTTGTGCTAATCTTGTTTCAGACTGGCATTACAGGTACGGTGCCAGGCATAATGCATGCTTGGTAGGTAGAAGGAAGGAGCACATTTTGTCTGATGTAAGAGATGTTTCTAGACTCAAGGAAATTCAAGAAGCAGATGGTGGCATTTTTTATTGTTAGCTGTTTGTTTTGATTTGTCTTGTTAATGATAGAGTAGTGAAGAGATAATGAAAAGTTCAGAGTAATGTAAATAGCTGCATATTTATTAAATAAGAGGAGTGGGTGTGGTAATTTTAAAAATACATTTTAAATATTGGGTTTCTGAATCCCGTAGTTAGAAGAGCTGTGCACCTAAGAAGAGTTTAACGTTATAGTCAAAGTCACAGGCAGACATTGGAATAAGTTTATATTTAGAAGTATCTTAATCAACGTTTATAAGTATGCTCTACAAGTACTTTATTCCTTTGACTATTTTGTGACTAATGTGTGTGGCTGTATAGAATATTGTACCTTCCTTGAAATGTTCAAATGACTTGCTTTTTATACCCCTAATTGCAGCAATTTAAGTATGTATTTATATGTATAGCTGCTATCTAATGATATGTATTAATTGAAGCAAGTCAAGAGTAAAAATTCTGAAGCATTTAGAATACATAGATATCGTTGAATATACCAAAGGCACTTAGAATATTGTACATATTTCTTCCTGCTTCTTAAAAAGTAAAACTTCAATTTAAGCAGTACCTATCCATTGTACTGAGGTTTCCCCTCTGAAATTTCCTACAATAGCTTATTGTTTGTTCGTTTTGTTTTGTTAAGATAAAATGTTCTGGGTATGTGAAGAAATTGATTTTGTTATATATTTTTTACTGTATTCTTCTCCCTTGTCCCAAAGCAGATAATTTGTTCTCTAAGTACCTTATATTTGTGGATGTTTGTGTGTTTGTATGACTTTTGTAATTTTTCTAGGAAAACAGGTAAATATTTCTTCCAATACCACTCAAGCAGAGTTGGAAGCAAATAATACCAATTTAAAGACAGAACTGAGAATGGAGTTTTATCTCTTTCCATTAAAAGAAATGGAGGGAAGCAGACAGGAAACTAAAAGATCTCTAAGAGTAGAAAACCACATAAAACTATCTACCCAACTACCTACCTATTTATCTATAATAATAGACTTGTTTTGTGTCATTGAATCATCTTAAGTAATGAGAGAAGGTGGCTTTCTAGACCTTTGTTTTCAAGTTACCAACCATGGCTTTGAGGCCAGAAATTCTTTGTTCCAAAGGAAGTATTAAGAGGATTTTGTTTTGGTAAAAATGATACATTTTTGTTGGAAGGGATAGAGAGGCTGGGTAATGTCCACAGTAAGGGTATGGGCATAAGTAGCCCAAATTAGGGTTTTGCTTTGAAGAGAGAATTGATTTTGAAAGGACTGGTAGCAAAGCACTGTTTCCTGGCTCTTGTGAGTGTGGGAGGCCCATGATTTTGTGGTTTGAAAGAGTAGACCTTGAAATCTTAAGAGCCCTTGGTCTTCATATCCACAGCCCTAGGAGCCATGCCTGGGGAAACCCATGAGAGCCTACATATAACCAAACCAATCACACGGGGCTGCCTGATGTGTATCTTGTGTAGAGGTCATGGTGTATGCAACAATAGCACTTCTTCCCCACTTTATGAGTCATAGAGTGCATTTAGTACTCAAATACAGTTGAGACTGCATTTTTCTCCTAAATGGGGCTTTGCAGTCAGAATTAGATTTAGGGAAGTAAACTAATGTGGTGTTTCTAATTCCTTAATATTTGGCAGGATACAAAAAAATATAAATGATAACCTCTATTAAGGTTAGTTCAGGGAAGTATTGGTCTGTATATGATGTCCAATAAACAATTTATCATAGGGGTTTGGGCTTATGGTGTGTGGGCTGGTTAACTTGTCTGTGCAGAGCTGCTGTTGCATGGGATTCAGGGCCTGAAGTTGCTATCAGTCAGCCAGGTCAGCAGTTGAGACGTGCAGTGGGACTGAAAAAATATAAATCGGAACCTATAGGGTTGAATTGAAATATAAAAGGACAAACTAGAGCCTACATTTGTTTCTTATCATTTGTGACCTGGATGATGTGGCTGACTTGCAGAAGCTTGCATTTTTCCCCACAGAGTTAGACACATGCTTATCTGGGAACTCAGAGGAGTCAAAAAATATTCTATGGGGGTTAGAAGGTGTTATCACCTTCAAGCCTAAGTCACATCTATACAAACAAGGTGAACTAACAGATTAGCAAAAATGCGTGTGAGCTGTCCCATAGTGTGGTCCCCTACACTGAACTTTGGTTTATAAAAAAGATAGCTGCTTCAGTTCTGACTTAAAAATAACACACATTTTTCTTAAATCCAATCCTAATCTGGAATTGCAGAAGAAGGGGAATCCTGGTAGAATGTGGTTACAGTTTGCAAAATTGTCTGAGGGCAAAACCACATTTTCAACCTGGCCTCCTGTACATTTCTTTTGTCCTTAAGGAATTTCCAAATAACCACAAAAGCAAAATCCTGTTCTCACCTCCTATGATGCACCTATTCTTGATCCAAATGAAAAAGATGCTTATTTCCCTGAAAGAAATTAGATGATCCCTTTTATCCTTTTGGGTGATGATCATTCCTTTGCTACCTGACTCATATTCCCCCTTTGTTATCCCGTATCTTAAATGTTGAGATATACGTTTAAATATGAGTACATTTAGAATTTCAAGGTAGGGAATAGGAGAGAAGAAGAAAATAATTAGTCAATCTATGCACAAAAATGTTATATTAAAGTAAGAATGAAATATATAACTATTAGTGTCCTCATTTCTATGTATGTAGTTCTAACTGGCATTTATAGTTATCTTTTTCCACAACCTATTTTATTTACCCTTTCCATTAGCAAGTACCTTAGCCACTTGTGACTCTTTGTTTGATGAGGTAACCCAAATGTTCATAGCTAAAGAATCCGGGTCATTCACAGTCCTGCCTATGCTGAGATGTTGCAGCTTTCTACTGATTTTTATCATAGGATGTAAATATATTTATGAGTGGCCTGAAGATATTTCTTTCTTTCTAGATATGCTCATCATTGTGTTATTGCAACCAAATTTCCCTTTGAAAATCAGGGTCTGTAACTCCAGCCAACAGAGTACTCTTTCCTTTGCCTGCTGACTAATTGATATGAAGAACTCAGGTAACAGCTCCAACTTCCATTTTTAACAGACTATTGCTGTATGCCCTGGTGAAAACATTCTTCCCTTGAGAACTAAGACTGCTTACCAACAGAACCCCAAGAAAATTTTTGTTAATTGGTCAGTAGAAGTAATAGAAGAAACACTTACTGTTTCTACCCCTTGACTCCCAGATCTTGGTCACAGGAGACACAATATCATATAGTTCTTGCTGATTTACAGCATATATCAAATCCTAGAAGGCATTGTTTCAGGTTCACAAAGCATTGCCACTAGCTGGCATGGTAAACAAATCTTCAGAAGTTTATCCCTCTAGTATATCCAGTCAACTGCTTTTGTGCTGATTTGATTGGAAACATGCTAAGACCAATGAATTCCATTAGTAAAGGCCTATTATTTCACTCAATTTGCTGTAAGATTAGTTTCTTGGTTAGAAGCAATGCTGTGTGGAATATCAAGGTAGAGACATTGTATAATTTCACGGATATTGGTTTTGGCAGAAGCATAGTGGACAGAGAAGGCAAATCCACAGGCAGAGAAAGTGTCTATGCTAGTGAAAGCAAAGAGCTGTCCCTTTCATTATAGAAATGGTCCAGTGTA
This sequence comes from Ursus maritimus, assembly GCF_017311325.1. Taxonomy (NCBI): domain Eukaryota; kingdom Metazoa; phylum Chordata; class Mammalia; order Carnivora; family Ursidae; genus Ursus; species Ursus maritimus. The sequence goes on along the minus strand of NW_024424230.1, from coordinate 6,865,366 downwards.
ATCAACGTGCTCAGTGGGCTGACTGACGCACCAGAGAAATGTTGCCTTATCAAGCCTCAGTGTTGATTTCTGCAATTAACAAGTTAGGCTCAAAGGTGACTGTAGCTAGACTAGCTATGTGAGTGGAAGCCTGTGGTGCTGAGTCCAGGTATAATCTCTGTACCTATCCCAGTGGCCACTTTCATCATGGCCCCATTGAGGAGAGATAGTGGTGGCTAAGAAAACAAGACAAAACACTGGCATCAATAGAATGGGTCAACTGGTCCATCCCAGGAATGCCGCTTCTCTGCTAAAATTTCTCTTTGACAAACATTTGCATGGGGTACAAATGTATTCATATTCTCTCTCAATTAAGAAATCTCAATGTCCATCCTTTCTAATGATTCTTTTATTCCCTTTCCATTCATTACAAAACTGTTAACCATTGCACAAGAATCCCCGTAGATTGTTCCTGGGGCCATGTCTTCTTGCAGGCAAAGTATGTAACAATGGGGTGTGCTGCTTAAAGTTGTTACACCTTTTCTGGGCACTGCCTAAAGTGTGGCAGTAGTGCTGCAATGCTCCACTTCCCGGTACTGTCAGTGTGTGATGTAGAATCTTCAGTGAAATAGGCCCATATGTTTTTCTTTTTCTGTGAAGTGTTCATGTTGTCTTTACTTACATATTGTAGCCAGAATACAGACCTTGGGACTTTGAACCATGCACTCATTCAACGTATTTGTGCCGTCAGGACATCTTAAAGGTGGATGTAGCCTATTTTACTTCCATTTGATAAGGAATATGGGGTCTTTCTCCATTGAGCTGTAACTAACCCAGCCCAACACTCAGAATTTGAGTGGTGAGATAGAGTTAAAGTTGAATGCTATCTGGTTCGGGATGCTGCCTGGGCCAAGACGAGCTAGCAGATCACCGACAATGCCGTGGGCCACCATAGTGCCTGATAACCGTGTCAGACTTCACAGCATAAAACAAATGATTTGTATGCTTGTTATGTTTTATCTCTTTGTCATTTCACATCGAAATTCTACTTGTAATAGTTTCTTCCAAAATGTCATCTCCATTTTTTTCCATAAAACCACTCTGCTTCCCAAGAGGAGGCCAATATTCAAGGCAGTATATACTCCAGCTTTTTTTTCTCAGTTATCCTGCTAGGGCCAAGCATTCTTTTGAATGTTTTGATGGCAAAACGCCACACCGTACATCCCAAAAGATCAGTGCTACTCTTTGTCTAGTTGAAAGCAAACAGGAAGGGTTAGACTTACAGGAATAACATCTGAGGTCTTGAACAGAATAAATTTCTCCAAGGCAATGAATACTGTAATACACTTTAGCCGTGCTGAATACCAATATGTGTTACCTTCCAGGGAATTAAAATATGTACATCTGCCTGTCAGATTGTTGTCAACCACAAATAGGTCCTCACTACCCTCTAGTCCATCTGCAGTATGGCGAGTGTTCAGCCAAACTCCCTGTCACACCCAAAGAACGTCAGGACTGAATAGAAGAATAGGAATTTTCAACCTCAAACCTCTCAAAGTGAAGTGATGTGCTCAACATTAGCCAGAGAAAGAACTAGGCCTAGGAAGGGGAAGCTGTGACTCTTAGGCCAAGTTCATCCATACTATCACATTTCCCCCAAAAGAGTCTAGTGCCCTTTTACACCAGCTTACTTCTGATGCCTTAAGTCCTCTGGGCATAGGGAGTATATGCTCAATTATAACGTATGAAGGAAAGAATATACTGATATATTGAATATTGATTTCGAATATACTGTAGAATATTAAATACTGATTTAGAATATGCTGGGGTTTTGTTGAAAAATGAATATGAATGATGATAATTTAGATTTTATAAATGCTAAATAGTATAACTTTAATTCTAGTTACTGTAACTTGTCTCTCCTATAAGTGGGCTTAGATATTACATACTTCCTTCTGCTTCTGGACATCACTGAATCCAAGTGTCACATTTTTTCCAGACTTCAGCATAACATAACTTTGATTCTTACTCTTTTTGGCACCTCAAGATTTTGAGATGGGCCTGCTGTTAGTCTCACGGATAAATTATCTAATAAAATAATGAACACTTAAACTATAAAAAATATTCTATGTGGTTGAAAATCATTAGTCTATTGGTAATTACTATTTTCTCTTATAAAGGGAAACAATATAAAATGTGTAGTTTATATAGTATAAATCAGAAAACCTTTTTCTTATTTTAATGCTAAGTTAGGCAGTGTTTTATTTTTGAAGCTATAGTGTAGTCTGTATTATGAATTCTGAATCAGAGTGCATTGAAACATCTGGATCTTAAAAGGTCTGAAACCTTGAGCCACTTTATATGTCTGGGAAAATTTCACACATTTCTTATGAAACAGAAAGCCAAGGAATGCCTCTCTATTTTGAAGATCAAAAGTGTCGTTGATGCAGAATTCCGGGATTTATTTTGTGCACTTGTACCACTGTAGTTGCTGGTATATGGTTCATAAAGTTCTGGGTCATTTTATAAATCTGAAATGTGACAGTTTGGCCTATAATGATTTTCCATGAATGATGGCAAGTCTAAAGGTGGTCACTCCATGATCTTTTGGTCTTTCTGCACATCCATGGTTAGCTTATCGGTAAATAGCCCTTTCTGTGCTCAAACATTTCAATTGTGTTCTGGGCAGGAAGAATGGCAAGAGCAAAAATGCAGCCAACAGAGCATGCTCGCTTTTAAAAGGCTCCCCAGAACCCTACCAAGGGATTTGTTATGCATCTTATTAATGAGAGATCACGTTCATATGACTCTACCTCCTGAGATACAAGCTGTTACTCTCTCCCTCATGCCCTCCCTCCTCCTTCCCGCTCCCCTGCACACTATTTATATATTCAGAGCAGCCATAGTATATATGTTAATGATGCTCTAAATTCAATCTGTAGGTAAGAAAATGGAAAGCATGGAGTATGGAGTCTTATGGGCAGTCAGGCAGCCATACCAATTGAGCCTGCAATACCCAAAGATTATCAGTACAACTTATATTATAAGAGAATAAGAGAGTATAAACTCCATGTCTTTGTTACTGTATCTCTAAACCCTAGGAGAATGTCTGGTTTATAGTAGGTGCAAAGTACATGTTTTTGAAGAAAGAAAGAAAGAATGAAGGAGTGGGTGCTTGTCTTAAAGCAGAATGCCTTCAGCTTCTAACAAGACATAATTTTCTTTTTCTTCCTTCTTCAGTTTCTTCCATTCATGTTCCACAGTGCTGTATGGTGATAACGATGGGTTTCTGCTTTCACTCCAAGTGGGCATGTGAGACATGCATCAGAATGTACTCAGCATGCCTAAATATATGGGTTTTGAAGGTGAATGCTCTTGGATCAAAATCTGAACTGACTCCCTTGGCTATCAATAATTTGAATAGTTTCAATCATACAAAGGCACTGAATATTAATAAGTATATTCACTTGCTGGAATTGTTAAATATTAGTATAGAAAATGACCTTAGAGTTCATTCAGGATGTTTTTAAAGAGAGAATACACTCAAATTTAGCAATCATCTGTTTTTGCTCGTGAAATAACTTATTCACACCAAAAGGCTTCTGTTTGGCATGGCATCATGTGCTCACCCCACTCAAAGAGGGCTTGCCAATGTTTATAGAATCACAGTGTGCAGAATTGCAAAGAGAATTTAGGCCTTCCAACTGTTGGTCTAGCTGTTCTTCCCTCTATATTGTACTGACTGTAAGTGAGCAGTTTTAAAAATGATTATGAATGAAATTCACATTGGGAATTTGTTCAAAATTCCAAATTCTTGGGGCACACTTCCATGAGAACCTGATTCAGTGTCTGGATGAGGCTCGTGAAACAGCATTTTTAACAAGAACCCTGAATGATTCTGATGCAGGTGGTACACAGATCCCAAACTGAAACAATAAAATAAATGAAATGAGGCTTAAATTTTACAGCTCCTAGAAGAGCTCATGAAAATTCTTAACAAGTAGAGACCTGGAAAAAACACGACTGCATGAAACTAAAGACAAGTGTTTTCCTGATTTAAAAAAATCAAAAGCACAATGTTTAAATATGAATAATCCTGCTAATGCTTACTATGGTAGTGCACATGCCTAATGTGCTTCATTAAGACATACATTTTATAAACTCCATGCCACTTGCATAGATAATTTATGTAATCTAATTGCACTGGAACTGGAGTTTTCACTGCAGAATATCAGCTGTGGCTGCTGTCCAAAGGAGAACTCTGTTCCAAGAGCTCAACGTTTGCTGCTTTATTTCATGTAGCATTTACTTGGCCGCCCAAGAATATATTGCATCCAGCATTAATCCTCTTTTAAATATTTACCTTATATTTTAATTTATTCTGAATTCTTTATTTTGATGTAACAGAAAAAAAGAAGAGCTAGCTGAAAATAAAAGTAAAAAATCATGCTAGTTCTTATAGCTATATATTTATATATATTTCCTATATATAAATACTAAAAATATATAAATTATATAAATTATAAAAATTAAAAATAAAAATAAATTTAAATATATGTGTATACACACATATATATTATATATATAATATATATACATATATATAATTTTTTAACCTTCCAACTAACCTTATGGGAGAAATTATCTCTGTTTTATAGAATACAAAACTAAGACTTGGGTACCTGGGTGGCTCAGTTGGTTAAGCATCTGCCTTGGGCTCAGGTCATGACCCCAGGGTTCTGAGATCGAGTTCCGCATCGGGCTCCCGGCTTGGCGGGGTGCCTGCTTCTCCCTCTGCCTCTGCCTGTCGCTCCCCCTGCTTGTGCTCACGCCCTCTTTTTCTCTCTGACAAATAAATAAAATCTTAAAAAAAAATAAAACTGAGACTCAGATTAATCTGTTTCTCGTTGAAAGAATTGAACACTAAAACTTAACTGTTTTAAAATGAGATCTTCTTAACACATTGCTTCCTCTCTGCATCTCTCTCTCTAACCTCTCTCTCCATCCATTCACCCTGTTGCTTTTTTCCACCCACCTTCCTTATTTTCTCCTTTCCTACCATTCACCTATAGAGCATCATTCTTTAATTGAAAATAGGATTGTTATCAGGTGCCTTGAAATTTTACTCTAGGTTTTATCCTAACTAGAAGTTCTACCCTACAAAAAGTCATAGATTTTTAGAGTGGGATCATTAGTTGGACACCATCAAAATCTCTCCTGTTACACGTGAGGAAGCTCAGGTCCAGGCAAATGAAGCAATTTCTTTACACTGGCCTATTGAGTTATTGGCAGAGCTTGAGTATCATTCTGTGACTCATAATGCATTTTTTCCATTGGTACTTGAGGTTAGACTACCAGTTAAAGACTGAATGAACTTAAGTATAGCATTTTTAGGTAACTAAAAGAAGGAGAAAAATCTATTCACAGAGTCAGTTTGTTGCAGGAGATACTTAGTGGAAGAGTGATTTTACAAATCACGTGTAATTGCAAATTCCAGAATTACTATGGTGCTTCCTAGAGACTGATACTGTTATATAATACAGCAGGCTGCATTTCTGAATGAAATTTGTCCCACTGTGAGATATGTCTCCAACAGATTCTGCTAAGACTGTTTTCTGTCGTGTTAGATTTGGTTGAACCTATCCAAGGTTATGTCTAGCAGTTTTGATAAGGTGTTACAGTAGCCATTTCTAGGGTGTATTCTCAACCATACTAAAATTTTCAAATGTCAGTACTAAATGATATCGGATAGAAATAATATCTTTCATGGTGCTTACTGTTGCCAGTTATATGAAAGATGCTTAACATATGATATTAATGTCGGGACGCCTGGGTGGCTGTCGTTAAGCATCTGCCTTTGGCTCAGGGTGTGATCCCGGCGTTCTGGGATCCAGTCCCGCATCAGGCTCCTCTGCTGGGAGCCTGCTACTTCCTCTCCCACTCCTCTTGCTTATGTTCCCTCTCTCGCTGGCTGTCTCTCTGTCAAATAAATAAATAAAATCTAAAAATACATATATATTAATGTTAATCCTTGCAACCATTCCATAAGTATATACTTTAGTAATTTTCAAAATACTTTTTTACTTATATTACTGTCTTCATTTTATAAATTTCCAAACTAAGATTGAGAAGTAATTTCCTTAAGAACACATAGAATCACATGAGCCATGTTACCTGCATAATGAGCAGGTATATATGTATACATACATACATACATATACATATATATGTGTGTATACACACACACACACACATATATATGAATAAGCAAAACATATCTCGCTGTAGCATACATCACAGTATAGTGGACTACTACAGAAAACACATTTATTACAAAATGTGAAAAATAAATTTAATGGTTCAAGTTGCAGTTGTTGAATTAGACTAGTTTTACAGTTAATAAAATGGTAATATTGTTTTTAAATGATGGATGTGAAATATTTTTCTCAGAAAATATTTAACTCTCTGTTAAAATATGTAGCTATCTACAAAATTCAAATATTTGCTAAACCTACAGAATATTGTGTTTAGTAATATACCTTGTGGATTTTTAAAAAGGATCATAATGTACAGGACTTTAATTCAAGAAGTTTGCAAAATCATTGGAATCATCCCTCTTTTTTTTTTTTAAGATTTTATTTATTTTTTTGACAGAGAAAGAGAGAGAGAGAGAGATCACAAGCAGGCAGAATGGCAGGGAGAGGGAGAAGCAGGCTCCCTGCTGAGCAGAGAGCCTGATATGGACCTCCACCCAAGGACCCTGGGATCATGACCTGAACCAAAGGCAGATGCTTAACCGACTGAGCCACCAGACACCCCTAGAATCATCCCTCTTAATGATTGGAAAACTTTCCTGAAAATGGTGTTATATTGCTAATTTTAAACACCACCTATATTAATTAGGGTTCCTAAGAGAAACAGAAACAGTAACATTTTATATATCTGTTGTTTGGTGTATACATACATGTTTGGGGGACTCTGTCTGTGTGGTAGGGGGAGATTTGGGTAAGGATAATAAGGAAAATTTCCCTCTTGTGGCAATGTGTAATCTTTTCTAATCAGAATGAATGTTTATCATCATACACCCACTGGACAGACAAAGCAGGGAGTAATGAAACAGGTGAGTGATGTGGAAAGTTATAACTTGCCTCCGGTGATGCTCCCCACCTGGAAACAGATGAAACACCGGAGGCTGGAGAGCCCTGGAGACCCGTGTCCCTCCGTGGGACAGGCCTCCACCAAATTTAAAAGTCTTGTGTATTCCATCACCTCCCCTGGAAACTTAACCCAGCATTTAATCCTTCTGACTGTGGGAGTTAAAAATTCAATTTAGAAACAAGTTTAACTTTCATGAAAGAGAAATTCGTACTTTTGCCTGAAAGTCTTAGCAATAATAAGATAAATGTTTTATAAATGTAGGGTTCTAATTTATAATTTCCATAAGTAGGATTAAAATAGGATGGTATTATCAATATTTAGTGTATCTCTTACATTTCCTACTTTCCTTCGTTCAGAAAATATTTATTAAATGCCTACTATGTGTCAAGAACTATAGTGCCCTGTCTACTTTCTTCACCAGAGGCTGCAACTTTTGTGATTTCTTTTTTTAAACTGTCCTAGTGATGAATTTCATAAATATTAATAAAAGGTTTATAGCACTATTTGTTAAATACTAACTTAAGCTAATATGTGATTTGCTCTCATGGAATATGAGAGTTTAACTCAATTAGCTAAGAAAAGCATATGGTTCTTTCTTGTCAGATGATTTAATTCATGGGCATTATTTGATATTTGACTTTGTTTTAATTTGGATATAAATATTATCTAGTTTTTTTAATAATTAAAATGACGCAGTTTGTGTCTCCCTGTCCTGTGGAAATAAATGATATGCTGTGGAATTAAAAGTCACATTCAAGTATCTGAGTAAATCCATTTCCTGGCTTACAAGAATCGGTTTCATAGGAAAATATCTGCACCATTCACATCACCTCTGCTTTATTCATTGCATTTTAGTCCACTTGTTCTTCATAAAACTCGCTGATGGGTATCAACTTTTCTTGCTATTTTTGGGGTGAAGAGGGATTGCAAATCAGTAGCTCGATTGACCCTGTATAAAAATACATCTAACAATGTAAGTTAAAAGATTTATCTTTTCTGCCTTAGATTTTCGTCTGATTGTTTGATGTTCCATTTTCAAGCATTTCTGTTTAATCATTCAACAAATGTTTGTTAAACAATTACCATTCACGATGTGCTTTACATAACTGGCTACCAAATACTGGTCTCTGTTGGGTATACAGGATAGTGGGGTCTGCAGTTAAAGTGCAGAACGTCCATCACCACACCCACTGCTGGTATTTGGTACGTCTGGAATCCGGTCATGGTATGGTACTGCTGCCTTGGATTTAATTAGGTAATAACTGCAATTGATAAATTAGAAGTCAAATAGAGTTTCTAGTGGAAAGCAACTATATCCTTGCATCAGCTCTGTGTATACTTTGCCTTATATACTGGAGACCACAGCTTATGGTCATTTCAGTTTATTACCTCTCCTAGTGATTAATTCCATAATTAATAATAATAATAATATACTTATATAACTGTTAAATTGCCAACTTAAGATGTTACTCATTGATTTGCCATCATGACGTTCCATGAGATATAATTTGATAAAGAATGACTTTCTGGTAACTGCATATCTCATTTCTTTTGGAAATCCATCTCTAACCAAGTTTTACTTGCAGTTGGAATGGTATTAATCAAAGCTTCAGGACACTACTGCAGCTATTTTTTTTTGTGTCATGATTAGAGATTCCAGCCTGAAAATGAAGTCAGTTCTGTGGAAAGCAGGGTCGAGGTATAGAAATAGTCTATTGCAGTATAGTTTGAGCCAAGCAATTATCTCTCACCTAACATGAAGTTGTCGATTCGGAACTTTTTTTTTTTTTTTAAATAAGCCATTAAATTATGTTCATTTTTCAGTTTGAATTGTCTTTAGTAATTGATAACCAGTTATGAATTGACTGAACTGGATGACCCAATATTAAGATAACCATTATTTCCAAAGGAGTTTATGAATTCAGCCAGATAAAAATAAAGTCATTCTTTTAATGAAGCATTCTTAAATACAGTTACATTTGAAAAACAAACATTGGAATATTCAGAAATTCTTTAAATGGAGGGGGATCAAAGTCTACAAGGTACTTTTAGAAGCTAACATAATATTTAAACTATTTATTTAAAAATATTTAAAGTATTTTTAGAGGCTAAAATAATTCAGTATGACTGGTGTTCTTAAAAGAATAGAGAAGCAGAGAAACAGGCACAGAGAAATTTCTTTGAAAAGTTACCAGAACCACAATACAGAGAAGAAAATTGTGTTAAATTGGACTTCTTCAGGATTAAGAGTGTCTGCTTTCCAAATGACTGCTAAGAGATGGATAAGACAAGCAAACAGGCTGATATGATTTTTAAATTTGGAATCTCATATATAGAAGCATGTGGCATTCCACACTCCTGTTACGTATGATTTAATGAAACATAATTGAATATATTTTCACACCATAAACAGTATTTAGCCATGCAGTGAATAATCTATGTGAGTTTAATTTTTGTGGTTGGTATTACTCTCGTACATTGAAACTTGTTGAAATTTTTAAAAGAATGAACTTTTATTAAGAGGACTTGGCCATCCACATGGCCTTGGTACTGAAAGCAAGCATTGATGTAATCCTTTTCCTTGAGTGTCATTATTAGGATTTTTATTACTCTTACAGAACCATTGTTAAAAATAGGCTACACATTGACATTAATGTGACTGGTACACTCACAACTGAATCCTCATTTTTCCCTTTTATGCCTCTGGTTCTATTGCCCAAGACTAACAGAAAATATACATTCTACCCTCAGCTGCTTTTGTGGCATATGTTCTCTTGCCTCCTTAAAAGATAAAATTTATTCCTTTTTATTCCTTTTTTTTCCCTGATATATTTGTTCTTTGTAACTTATGTTAATTTTTCTGGTTCTACATCAAGATGCCTTATATTCATGAACTTGAATTTTTCTTCTCACTTATTCAAACACTAAGAGCAAGTTGTCATCATAAAGACATCACTTTGCCTTTTTTTCTGAGTTATTTTTGTTTGCCTGTTGAAATTTATGCATCTTTTATTTTTCTAAGTCCCTGGTTTTATTGTTGGCCCATCCCATTTGATATCACCACTTTACAATGCCTCCATTTTCACAGTATGATATGCAAAACATAAACACATGACAGATGTTGTAAATTTGCCTAATTTGATTTGGGAAATGAAATTGGGTAGTTTGTCTTAGTAAATTCAAAATATGGTTTCAGTTAAATTTTTTTGTTCTGTAAGCATTAACAATTGAGACAAGCCCCCATGCCCTACCTTTTAAAATTTTTCTCCATGACTCTATCACTGCATAACTGAGAACACTCTCTAGTCAATAATACTATTGACATTATCAATATAGATTTATATTGATTATTAAGGCTTTGTGATATCTAACAATCACAGAGACTGGTAAATAATAAGAGTAATTAGGTGCACTGATTTTCTTTCACAAGACTGGCATTGTTTCAGAACTTTCTAATGTGCTCATGCTTAAAATCCACTGTAGTTCAGAATTTATTATTTTTCATAGTTCAATATCATTGATTTGAGTGGGGAGGAGATCAAAGATGTGGTATGAAGCAAGAAGCCGTGTCCATTTTTCCAAAAGGCCATAAATACTTAGAGAAGCTGTTTGTAATTAAGCTACCCTTACCAAAATCCTGTGGCAGCTTTCAGACCTGTTAAGGAGTTTTACTGATAACCAAGATCAGTAATAAAGGCCAAGAATAAAGGGCACAAAGAATTGGAAGATACAGATCTTTCCATGCACCTTTGTAATCTGTCAGCGTGTTGTGGGATGCAGGATAGCACCAGGGAGATGTTAACGCCTTTGTGAGACTGCTCTTCTTTGACCAAGATCAATTCCCCAGGAGATGCCTGAGTTGTATGAGGTCACAGCCAGTGGCTAACCAGGGAATGAGGTTCTGGGTTCTGAAGGGGGAATCTAGATAGTGTACCAGATCGTGCATATAGTTGTTACACGAGTATGGACTGTCTTGCCCCTGGGGCTGATCTGGAGTCTTTTGACCCGGTCTTTATTGACCACGTAGTTGGAGGACTTACGGCAGCATTCAATATAATTCTTGAACTGTTTACTTGCTTATGGCAGTGGGAAAAAATCTTAGACCCTAAAATATTTCCTCTACTAGGAAATATTTAATAGTCATAACCGCAAATGTAGAAGGAGAAAGACCTATCAAACCCATTACCTTAAACCTTTATCACAACATTGCAACATGGGGCAGTTCAAGATGGCTGTTTTGTGGGGAGCCAAGTAGATTAAAGGCCTTGTAAGAGGATTGAGGAAGGTTAGTCATGGTTTAGTCTTATTCCAAGAATCATTCATTGTTCAAATTCTTGGAAACTATGGGGAAACAGAGATGTTATTCATGGGATAAGATGCATGCCCTAGTTAAGCAGTGGTTGGTCAGTTTGGATTTAGCAAAACAGGTGGAAAGGAAAAGTTGAAACTAAAGATTTTGCAAGGGTCAGTGCAACACTTTCAGTCCTTCAGTTCTTCCTTTGACCAACATTATTTTATTTTTTTTAAAGATTTCATTTATTATTTATTTGAGAAAGAGAGAAAGCGAGAGAGAGAGCATGAGCTGGGGGAGAGGCAGGAGGAAAAGTAGACTCCCAGGCAAGCAGGGAGCCAGACGTGGGGCTTGATCTAAGAATCCTGGAATTTCCACCTGAGCAAAGGCAGATGCTCAACCAACTGAGCCACCCAGGTGCCCTGGCCAGTGTTAACATGTTTATTATTTTTATTTTTTAATAATTTTTATTTTGTTATATTAGTTACCATACAGTACATTCCCAGTTTTTGATGCAGTGTTCCATGATTCATTATCAGTGTTAGTTTAAAGCGTAAGATGCTTAGGCCAGTTGTCAAGGTCTACGTTGTCTCTTCTACTGAGTTTTCCATGAGTGCCATCTTGACCTTTGGAGAAGCTTGAATCTTAAAAGCATTCAGCAGGTCTTCCTATGACTTTGAGGACTTTATCCCTAAGTTCTACTTTTTCAGTTTTGCTAAGGTTATTAGTTTAGCAGGCAGGGTGAAGATATGCCAGAAACATTCTTAACAATTTTGAGTAAAATTGCTGATGTTGATTTAAGCTTGCAACCAATTTTTCTGTGAACATTATAGTTGATTACAGAAACCAACATTAGCAAAATGGAAGACAGTGGCATCTTCCCTTGGGGGATGTTGCACACAGTTGATTTATAAGAATGTCATTCATGATTACTCTGAGAATAAAAACACATTGTAAACAGTGAGACCATTGATAAATCTCCATGGCCTTTTGATTTATATCATGAAGCACTCTGTAATTGCCATGGATTGTCCCTGATTTATTTGTGCATTAAAATCTAGAAACATATGTGCTTTTTTCTTTAATTTGAGAGATATGCAATCACCAAAGTTATTTATACAGACATATGTTACTTATGTATAGAGTGAAACTTTGAAATCTGGACTTCTTGATTTGTCAGGTTGTTTTTTCCCATTGTGAGTTAAATTTGGTATACAAAGAGTTCCCACAATAGTTAAGACTTAATTAAAAATTGGATAATTCCAACAAACTATTTTTATTATCTTTCCATTTTTATTTTATTAATTTTTAAGATTTATTTGAGAGAGTGTGCACGGGTGGGGGGAGGTACAGAGGGAGAGGGAGAAGCAGACTCCCCCACTGAGCAGGGAGCCCCATGTAAGGCTCTATCCCAGGACCCTGGGATCATGATCTGAGCCACAGGCAGACACTTAATTGACTGGGCCACTCAGGTGCCCCTTTCTGTCCATTTTTAAAGTAAAGGAACAAATCATTCATTATCTGATGGAAGTCCAAAGATAGTTTTAGGCATAAATGACAAATTTATAGATTTGTTTTTCTGAATTTGGATTCTGAATTTGGGAAAGGTAAAAAGAATTGACAGAAGTACAGATGTGAACATAAATATCTGTGAGCAAAAGTTGCATTTTTTAATGTAAGAAATAATTGGAAAACCACAGCAGTATGGACTAATGATTATTCAGAACATAGTCTCTTCAAAACTTAAGGATGTTTTTACTATCTGAGGATAGCAATAATTTAACCATTTCATACGAAAAAAAATAATTTACTGTTTTTGTATATTATCCAGTATTATTTTGAAATAAAAGATGTGTAAAACTTGTCTCTTTATGAATGTAATGAATCATTAACACTGTACCAGTTTTTTGACCCAACATTGTAATTATTTTAATATTTTTTATTTTATGTTTATAATCTTAATATACCATTATATGTATATATTTAAATATACACAAATATAAATCATGTAAGTAGGTTATAATATCAGACTTTTAGGTTTAGCCTTAAAATACAATTAACTTCATAACCATATTAAATATATAAACATTTTTATAAAATTTCCCATCTTTAACTGTAACGTAGTATGCTATATTTTACAGTATGTATATCATATATACATATACACATATATTCACGTATAGATATTCATAGTGTGTATATGTTTTTATGTATTTTTGTGTATGTATTTATGTTTATAATCATCCAAAAGCATTTGCACATTCTGAAACTTTTAAGAATAAAGTTCAGTTAAAGTTAACATCAGTGATTAAAATTAATATTTTTCTTCCTATTTTGATTTTGCCCACATATTCAAAGATTTTTTTTCATTTAATTAAGTCTACATTAACCAATTTTAAATTTAAGGAACGGGAAATATAATTTTGATGAATATTAAGTCCCCCATTTTTTTGTAGCATTATAAGAATTTATGGTAGTAATCCTTTAAGAAAACAACCTTTATTTAAATTGTGTTTTGTAAAAACAAAACAAAATAAATTGTATTTTGTAAAAGGCAATCTTATATATTTGTGCAGTAAAGGATTAACATTGTCCAGAGAGAGAGAGTTGTTTTTTGCCCCTGGCTCCTGAGAAGTCACCTCTGAGTCCTTGCAATGTCCCATGTGATGAAAGTGTCTTTGTTTATCTGGGATCTTGGTCAGAAACAGATAGTGAATGTTGACAATGTGGTTTATGGTGGGGGCTTTTGATCACCCGATATCAGCTCAACCTCTGAGGGGCTGGAGGTCATCCGCCGTGTGAGCAGACATCCATGGCAGTCCACGTGACCAGACCCCAAAAAGTGCTGTACACCAAGGCTTCGGTAAGTTCCTTGGTAGGCAATACCCCATGTGTTTTATCAAACATTATTTCTGCGAGAAATAGGCACTGTCCACATGATTTCTCTTGGGGGAGAACAAATAGAAACTTGTTCCCGGTGACTCTTAGATCATGCCCTGTGACCCTCTTTCTGTAGTTAATTTTCATCTGTATCCTTTTGCTGTAATAATCCCTAACACTGAAAATCATGGCTTTTGTGAGTTCTGTGCATCCTTCTAGTGAAGGACTGAGCCTGAGAGTGGTCTCGGGGACCTCCAAACTTGCATCTGATGTCAGAAGTGAGGGTAGTTTTGGGGACTTGTGAATTTTCCCATATTTAAAATCTAATATTTTTGAAGAGAATGATAACTTTCTGGAGGCTTAAAATCAATGCAGAGAATTTTAAAAGTTTAAAGCATAAGTTTAACCATTTTAGTGAATAAACCAGCATTTTTTGTTGACATTAATTTTATATAATAGGATGAATAGTATATTCTAACCCTTTTTTATTTTCTTACTCTAATTAGTCCAAGGCGTCTTGTATTTTTTCAGGAATATTACATGAACCTGCATGATTTTCTAATATAATTTATAAACCTCTGAATTTATAAACCAAATTTTAATGACTTTTAAGTTCATCTTTAGAAGTTCTTCCTTTTTTTTTTTAATTTGAACTAGTGATCTGTTTATCTTAATAGCAGTGAGCAAGGTTCAGAACTAGATTGCATTTCTTTGTTTTTGTTGTTCCTTTATGTTTTGCTTTTTATATAGCTCATATTGTTTTGCAACTCTGATTATTTATCTGAGCTAGATATTCAAGCATAATGACAAAAGACAAAACTTTGATTAATAAGTCTCCAAAATTTCCCAAGAGAAGGGAAGAGGGGGAGATGGAGTAAAACAAAAAGTGGCAGGAGAAGTAAGTAGGAGCCGACTTCAGACAAATATTAAATTATCATTGGAGAAACCTAATTATATTCCTTTTGCAAGGAGGAGAGAAAGATCAGATGCAGGGAACTGATCTTCACAACACACACTCACACATGCCGTCTCACACTCACACATGCACACAAACATGAGTTTATCACAGCCGGTTGAAATAAGGTGATCTCTCTATTAGATGATCCCTGTCTCTTAGAAAGCAAAGTAAATCTCTTGAGAATTTTTCCCTCGTGTGCTTCTGAATGAACAACTTTATGTTAAAAATCATTTAAAATGATCATTATAATTCCAGACAGCCCTTGGGGAGTGTTATGGACTACTGATTGTGTCCTTTCAGAATTCTTATATTGAAGCCCTAACCTCCATGTGACTATATTTGGACATGGGGCCTCCAAGGAAGTAATTGAGGTTAAATGAGATCCTAAGGGAGGCCCTTAGGACTTGTGATCTCATAGAATTAGTGTCTTTATAAGAAAAAACACCAGAGAGCTGCCTAGCTCTCCTCCTCTCACGCGTGCACAGGGAAGTAGGCATGTGAGCACAGAGCAAGATGGTGGCCAACTGTAAGCCAGGAGAAGAGGCTTCACAATGAAACCTACCCAGCTGGCACCTCATCTTCATTTCCCAGCCTCTAGATATGTGAGAAATCAGTTTCTTTTACTTAAGCCATCCAGTCTGTGGAATTTTGTTATGGCAGCCCTAGCGGATAAATACAATGAGATTCACCCAGTATCGATATTTGGTGGTGTTAACACTGTGATATGCAGTAGGTGGTTAGAGGGTCACTGCTTTGTTGTCTACAACCATTCTAGTGGTGAGAAGAGTAAAGAGCCACTCACCCTCAGTGATAGCCAATGGTACATCTTTATCTCACACATAAAAGTCAGTGACGGTAATGATATAATAAAGGTGAGAGAGGTACTCTTCTAACACAAAAGACCAGGTTTCTAAGCAGATTGATTCAGAGCGCCTCTGGTTGTCTAGTCACCTCAGTCCTAAAGAGGGGAAATAGCAGTGGTGTTTCCAGACTGTTTTCACAGAAGCATCCCAGTCTTACCCAGTGTGGAGTCTGGTCCTGATTCAAATCACTCAGGAAGGAGAAAAGTAGCCAGAAGCCATTAGCTTAAACTAATTGCATTATGATCATAATTCAAGGTGTGGGATGCAAGTGGCTTACAGGTCTTATAACATAGAGTGAGAAAGAGTAAAGTTCAGTTTTATTCTGAAAACTATTCTCTAAGTTCTTGGTAGGTATGCGAACTTGGATTTGTTGGTTATGCTATAGAATCTAGTGGCAGAAAGACTAGGGGTATTTTTCATATGTTATTGACTTTTGGAATTTCTCATCTGTGATTTACTTGTTCAGATCCTTTGTACATTTTTTTTTCTAATGAGCTGTCTTTGCATTATTTATTTTTATATAGTTCATTGTATCTGTATCTATATACCTCTTCTCCCTAGGTCATACTTATCTTAATATTGCTTATTGTGCATTTGTTCTTATTTATATATTTCTTTAATGTTGACATGTCAAGGTCATAAGTCTTTTTTTATATTTTGTACTTTGTGTTTGATTTTAAAAGTTGACAGTTGATAAAGCACTTATGCCTTATTACATCCTGGGCAGATTATTTATTTTATATCCGCATACTCTGCTACAGTTCTCTTTCCTTTCATGCACTTATTTTTTATCCCTGGGAATTATTAGTTTCATTCCCCCCCCCATCTCTTTATATTCATATTTCCGAGATAATGTTGCAATTTCATTTATCCAACTCTTAAATTTAATTATTTATTTAGCAATCATATTTTCAGTTTCCAAGAACTCTTTTTTCTTAATTTATTATGGCAATTATATTTTTTAATATCCAAGAGCTCTTTCTTTCCACAGCCTCTTATCTCATGATATAATACATTAAGTCCCTCTGAGATACTAATTAGAGATTTTTGTTTGTTTTAGTTTATTATTAAATTTCTTGCCTTTGAATCATTAGTATTCTTTTTGAGCTTTAATCTCTTTTTTGGGGTAGGTAGGGATGGGGGTATGTTTCTTTCATACTACAGGCCTTCCTCAAATAGCCTAAAATCCTCTGCCTACTTATATTTAAGAACAAGGCAATATAAGGTTGACTGTGAATTAAGTGAATGGGTCAGGCTTCTCTTGACTCATGGTTTTCATTTTGTGTGAAGATTGAGGAAAATGCCTGTATACTTGTATAGATAAGATCTGTATATTCCTCCCCAAGCATTGTTTCTTGAAAAAAGAATTCTACAATTCTTGCCCAGAACGGTAGATATCCAGTTGGTAAGTCTTTTGTGAAGAAGTGTGGTATACTACTTCTTAGACAACGTTTTTATTTCTCCCCTGATTTATGAACTTGGTACCCAGCATTTTCTGGTTCCTCTGCCTCTCAGAGCTGCAGTCTTATCTGTGAATTCTCTGGGTTTATAGTTCCACCAACTTCAATCAAATCCTAGGTATGTGTTAAACTATCTTATAACTTAATGGTCTCCAACTTTTCTGTATTATTATGAGTTTATAATAAAATACTTATATTTTCATGTAATTTCCATGTATCTTGGAGATACTCATGTGATCAATCTGACATCATAAACCAGAAGTTTTATTTTTTAGATTATCATTTGAGGATTAGTGAAATCTTTAGGTAGTTAGTATTCTTAATTATTAGATAAATATGTAATTAACTTTATTACCTTGTTATAATTGAATTTCGCTTTAGAAATATATTAGGTTTCCCAGATTCATCCAAGAGATATAATTAGCTTGGCAGCTTTTGGTTTAATACTAAAACAACTATATCTACAAATTTTAGGTTGAATGTATTAAAACAGTTCAAATACCTCCATCTGTTTATCTCTGTCTGCCACCATGGGCTGGGTGGTGTAGTTTTACACTTAAAAAAGAGTCAGATACATACCAGAAGCAAATACAGAGTTTTGCGAAATTCATGGGAGACATATTCACCAAAATAATTGACCAAAACATTGAAGTATAATTAAAAAGCATTAAATATGTGTTGTTTAGAGAGTATAGAAAAGTGTCACCTTGAATTTAGTATTTAAAATGAGTTTTTGAAATAATGGAAATTGATAAATTCACATATCAATGTTTATCACTTCCCTACAGGGATAAAGTTTTAAAATTCATATTGATAAATTGTTCATCTTCTGGGACACTTGGCTATCTCAGTCAGTAGAGCATCAACTCTTGATCTCAGGGTAGTGAGTTCAACTCCGACATTGCACGTGGAGCATACTTAAAAAAAAATTTGTTCATGTTCCAATATGTATGTAATTAGTATTAAAAAAAAAAAACAGTAAGAAAAGCCTGTATAACCTGGCCTGCATCACATTTATGTATTGAAGGAAACAAAAATATTATGTTTTGTTATAAACATTAGATGATTATAATGGCTCTTCAACTTAGGTAAGTTAATATTTGATCTGTCAATATTCTTTCAGATGTATACATACACACACCCTTCATCTTTATTCATCTGTGATGGACATTTAGGTTGCTTCTGTATCTTGGCTAATGTAAATAATGCTGCAGTAAACATAAGGGAGCATATCTTAGAATTTGTATTTTCATTTTCTTTGGGTAAATATTCAGTAGTTGAAGTACTGGATTATAGAGTAATTCTATTTTTAATATTTTGAGGAATCTCCTTACTGTTTTTCATAGTGACTACACCAGCTTGCATTCCCACCAACAGTGCATGAGGTTTCCTTTTTCTCCACATCCTTGCCAAAACTTGTTATTTCTTGTATTGTTGACTCTAGCCTTTCTGACGGATATGAGGTGGTATCTCATTGTAGTTTTGATTTTCATTTCCCTGAGATGTTGAGCATCCTTTTTTTTGTCTGTCAGTCCTCTGTATGTCTTCTTTGGAAAAATGTCTACCCATGTCCTCTACCCATTTTTTAATTGGTTTATGTGGGGGTTTTTTGGTATTGAGTTATAGAGGTTCTTTGTATCTTTTGCATATTAATCCTTTATCAGATATATCATTTTCAAATATCTTCTCCCATGCAGTAGGTTTCTTGTTATATTTTAGTGGTTTCCTTCACTGTGCAAAAGCTTTTTATTTTGGTATAGTCCCAAATTTAATTTTTTTTCGCTTCCTTTGCTTGAGGAGACAGGAAAACATTTCTATATCCACTGTCAAAGAAATTACTGTCTATATTTTCTTCTAGGAGCTTTATTGTTTCAGGTCTCACATTTAGGTCTTTAATCCATTTTGAGTTGACTTTGGTGTATGGTGTAGGTAAATAGTCCAGTTTCATTCTTCTGCATGTCGCTATCCAATTTTCCCATCACCGTTTGTTGAAGAGACTGTCTTTTTCCCATTGTATATTCTTGCCTCTTTTGTCATAGATGAATTGACCATAAATCATGGGTTTGTTTCTGGGCTGTCTATTCCATTCCGTTGATCTATGAGTCTAGTTTTATGCTAGTACTGTACTATTTTGATTACTATAGCTTTGTAGTATATCTTGAAATCTGAGATTGTGGTACCTCCAGGTTTGTTCTTTTCAAGATTGTTTTGGACAGAAACTTACATTTTAAAAAATATCATATAAGAGAAAATTATAACATGTATTTAAAATATAATATACACTGCATTAAATTTGTGTAAATAGTCAAAGATATTACCACATTTAAGTTTAGGAAACTTCTTCCTTATATTCCTGTAAGTTATGGATATTAGAACATGAATTACAAAGCCTTTATCAAAACCAGAGTGTTAGAAAAGAATTTCTAAGTATTTTATATGTACACATACGTATATAAATACAAACTCATATATATGGTTTCCTTCTCAAAAGTGATATTAAGACAAAATAATAGGGATGGTAGATTTAGTCATTGCTCTTAAAGAGCTTTCACTTTTGTATAATTTGATACTAGATTTTTTCCCATGAGATTAAAAAAAAAAGACCTAATGATTAGAGAAATTTTAATCACAAACATACATGCATGCAATGGAATAATACTCAGCCATAAAAAAGGATTTACAACAACATGTTTGAACTGAGAGAGTATAGTGTTAGGTGAAATAAATCAGAGAAAGACAAATACCATATGATTTCACTCGTGTGGAATTTGAGAAACAAAGCAAACAAACAAAAAACAACCAGATTCTTAACTACAGAGAACAAACTGGTGACTACCAGAGGGGAGGTTTTGGGTGTGGGGTGGGGATAGGTGGACTAGATAAAGGGATTAAGAGTGCACTTATCCTGATGAACACTGAGTAAGATGCATAATTGTTGAATTATTTTATTGTATACTTGAAACTAATACAGTACTGTATTTTAATTATACTTCAATTAAAATGTGTTTCTAATTGACATATAGTGTATGTTAATTCATATTGATTTTTATGTATATTATCTGTGTATCTCCTAATATATGACATATTTATGTGATTTAGGGTAATACATTTTCATGCTTTGAAACACTAATATGCCTTGTATAGAGTATATGCTTGATAAGAGCATTTAGAATTAATTCAAGAGGATTCACATTATTTCCCATGTCTGATATCAAGATTTTCTTTTCTATGTGACTCTTTTTTCCTTTATGTGTTAGATTTTCAAAACTTATTTTCCTGCTCTTTCTACATACAATTATTTTCTGTTATTTTCAAAACCAGTAATACATCTTTATTTGTATTAATTTCTCAGGCGATTCCATGTTTCTCTACATATCAACTACTCGAGTAATTTTTAACTTAGGTTAAAATAAGATGCCATTTTCTATGGCCTTGAAGATAAACAGTTTCTTAAATACAAGAAGTCAGTTAGTAGAATTTATAGTGATTCAGAGGCCCCATTACTTATATTGCCTTTCTTTTCTCCATAACCCTTTCGAGTACCAAATCCAGTTAGTCAAGTGTTATCAACTAACAAACAAGCACACTTAAAACAACAAAAAAGACCTACTCTATTTCCCAAAGCCTGAGATATAGCTCATTGCAAGGGTTTTCACAAATAGCTCAGTTCTATTTAAGTTTTGTAGGATCCTTACAAAAGGGTATATAGATGATTTTTTACACTCACAAGTCTCGATTGGTCCTTCATTAATGCTCCTGAGTCTTCTTCTCTCCACACACACACACACACACACACACACACACACCTGTCACATCATTCTGTATCTATGTTTATCGTCTCTAGATTTAGAACTTGGGCAAAAAGAAAAACAAAAATGTGAACATTCCTGAAAGCACTGGTTGTGTTCCATAAACTGTAAGATGAGTGAACCATTCATTCCTATACTTTACTGAGGTTCCCCTGCAGAGAGTAGAGTTCAACCTCTTTGCATGCCTCAGAGGTTATATATGACCCAGCTCCAATACTGTGTGGTCACAAAGCATGACACACTGAAGTCAGGCTTCCTAGATCAATTCCCAGTTCCTTCATTTAATAGCTGTGTTACCTGTGGTCAAGTTTTCACACCCATCTATAGAGCTGTCATTAAAGATTAATAAGGTAATTTTCACCATATGACTTTAAATTGATTTTTCAAATTAACTTAAAATATGTCATCATTTCAGCATCCATGCAGTTCAGTTATTGATACAACCTAACCTCCACGCAACAAAACAAGACATCAGATGGTGAAACAACAAAATGAAAAAAAAAAAAAGTAATTCAGAATTAGTCCAATATATACATATGGTGAAAGAAAAAAATAAAATCAGTGGCATATTTAAATAGGCTAGAAAGTATTCATTTTTTTGTCATTATGGTCAAAATTGAAATATTTTATATGAAACTCCAGGAAAGTCATTGTTAGATGCTTAGAATGAAGATATAAGACAAAGATACAGAGATGGAGTAAGATGGGGAAAGGGGTGGAGAGAGAGATTCTAGAACAGAATCTGTAGTGTGTATTATGCTTTTACTTTCAAAAGGTGCTAAAACATTAGTCACTTTTTAGAAAGAATTACCATATGTATTTTTCTAATTCCCATTTATAATGTTTTTCAGATAAGTATGTTCAAGATGTAGCTACTTTAGTAAATTAAGATAAATCACTCTTTGAACAGTTGGATCTTTCAGTATTTATATTGCACCCAACTCTGGGGGATTTTAGTCTTTCCCAGTGCAAATTCATCAAGGTAGGGGGCCATTTTAAGGCCTAATAACTGAAAAAGACAAAAGGTAAATTTTGAAGAATTGGGCAAGTAGTAAAATAAAAATTGGCCAAGGACGGAGTGACCGACAACATTATCAACATATAAACTTAAATATAAGATACTGATATATTTATGAATGTGATTATTCTGAAAGTATTAGGAGAAACTGCAAAAATTACCATCTCTTTATAAGAACCAAGAAAAACAAGAAAAGTACAGTGCAGATTTCAATGAGAATGTACAATGGAAATGTTTTATAGCTCTGTAGAATTTTGAACATGGGATGTTTTAGGTGGTGGCTTTCTTCTCTGTCAGCAGCAGACTCGACCTCATACTTTAAACCCCCTTCTCGAAAAAGGGTCTACCCATTTAGGTAGTCTCTCTTTTGAGTAACTGAAAGTCAATTGATTTGGTGTCCTAATTAGATATACAACCCCCCCACCTTTGTCGCATGACACACCTATTTACAGGAATGAAACCCATCATATCCACAATGCTTCCTATGTTTAAATGGAGGAAATTATATGCCTGGGATCAAGAATCATCAAGTGTGTCTCAGAATTTTGCCCTTGTAAGCTGCATTTGTGGTGTTAAAGAAAGAGTTGGATATACCAAAAGCAATTACAGAAAGTTTTGTGAAATGCAGGAAAGACGTATTCATTAAAATAATTGACCAAAATATTAAAGTATAATTTAAAGGCATTAAATATGTTTTCTTTAGTAGAACTTAGGGTGTCGCCTTGAATGTAGTATTCAAAGTTTTTTTAGATAATGGAAGTTGATAAATTCATATATCAATGAGTTAATCACTTCCCTAAAGGGATAAAATTTTAAAATTCACATTGATAAATATTTTATCTTCTTCTGTTACTTATGTAATCAGTGTTCAAAAACAGCAATAATAAAACACTGTATAGCCTGGCTTCCAGCACATCTATGTGTTTAAGGAAACAAAATATTATGTTTTATTGTAAAATACTACATAATTGTAATGGCTCTTTAATTTAGATATTTCTTTCCAAAACAACCTTTTTTTTTAAAGTTAAGACTTCTCTCAAATGTAAAAGTTATATATTTTTTTGTTTCTGAATTTTTATGTTTATAGTTTGTTAATCAGTATTGATGAAAATTTGAATGGGTGTACTCAAGACTGATTTGAAGAACATTAAATTGCCCTCTTATTAGGAACTATTCCTCTATGTGTATATATGTATTTTAAATAATTTACTAAGCATTAGCTCTTTGAATGTGTAACATAGAAAGGATAACACAACAACACTGTGTTTGATTAATCTGTTGCCTATCTCATATAAAAATTCTATGGAGAACTGCCCATCTTCCCTGTACACCCTGTGTCCTCATCCATATTCTAATGAATGTTTGGAAAAATTGAATGAAGCTTTGCTCCTCGTTTCTGAGTGGTGGTCCCGCATGGGGGGGATGCTCTGCTTCAGCCCTGCCATGAACCCACACCAAGGAAGTGCTCTCGGACGATTTGTAGAACGTGCTAACACATTAATGACAAAAAAAAAAAAAAAGAAAAGAAAAGTAAAATGAAACAAAAGATTAAGGAGTTTATCCACTTACCTCTTAAAGTGTGACTTTGTTTTGGAAGCAACTAGATTAAATCAACTTAAAACTTCAAAAAGTCTCCCTCATGTGACCTGATCACAAATAGCAGCCTTTCTCCCTGGTCTTTCACATCATTACTTTTCAGATGGACCTGGCTCTTATTGCCACAGAGCTCTTACCATGCTCCATTGTTTACCGTTATTGTCGTCTAGCTGGCTTGTTTTATAGTTTTCTAGGGCCACTATTTTTGCATAAAAATATGCCAGATGAGAGAAAAAGATGAAAGTGTTATGATGACAGAAGAACAATGAAAAAAAGCAGAACTCTTTAAACAAAATCAAATGTACCCTGCTTATATGTAATTTTTTCCCCTCAGTATCCATATCTTAAGGGAAAGGAGTAATTTAAGTAAATGTGCTTAAACATTTATGAGCTTCGTTAGTGTTATTTTTTGGTTGTCAAGTAGAATAGCAACCAGAAAACAAACCATATAAATACATAGTCTTTGTGCATTTCTTTCCCCTTTGAGGTAAGGCCACATAACATCATGGAGAGCGAATGAGCTTAGTTGTTGTTTGGTATTATCATCCAGCGGTTTCTGGGTTTTGGCTGAAAATGTTATTCATCTTAATATGGTTATTTTCATTGGAAAAGTAAAGCTGTATCTCTATCTTGGACAGATGTTATGATTAAATTAGATAACATATATGGAAAATATTCCTGGTGCTTGGTTCATAGGTAGGTACTTCATGAATTATCATCATTCTTTACATTTCTTTACAGGTAATTTTATGGTGTCATAGTTGCTAGTCCACTGAGGTAACCTTAGAGTCCAGTACACTTAATGTACATGCTAAGCATAAATCTTCATTCTCAATTTAGAGGGAGTGTGTGCAGGCAAGAGCTGTATTTTTCTTTGATTTTGTTAAGATTTATAAGGTATTGAAGACTAACCTTGTGTAGGTATTAATGCACCTCTGAAAATGTGTGGTCTGTTCTTAAGAAGCAATGCGTGTGCTCAGAGAACCCACTTGAACTTTGCTCTTCTCATTTGTCATGACACAGTCTCTACAGTCAACAACCTTCATGGGCTTGATTTGATGTTACTGGCAATAGGGGAAGTAGTGTCATGACACACTGGCCATTTCCTTCACTCCTTATTTCCACCTGATGTAGTTTTGTGTTGGCGGTGGTAAAAGAAGTCCCCTGGAATTCTTTCAAGGAAGATGATCTTGGAATGTTAGGAGATGAGTTTCCTGTATCTTCTTCAGTAGCTTCTTTCTTTATATCAGAGAAGAGTTCCATTGAAGAGAGTCTACTGTAGATAAAGCCAATAATTTCTACATGTAAGTCAAAAGAAAAGGAATGAGGGAAGGAGGGGAAATAATGAAAAATAACAAAGAACAAGAGAAAACTTCATTAAAGAACAATTACTGGTTAAGGAGTAAGATGGGAGTTGGATTTTTGTCAGGAAAGGAAAAAGAAAGAGAAAAATGATGATGAGAGAAAAGAAAAAAGGAAAAGTAGGAAGGAAGTCAGTCTCTCCTCCTATTGTACATTTGCTAAATCAGCGACCTGTGTGTCTGCTCCCAGAGTCCAATTTATTTCTACCCCGGTGTTAATCTTGTTAGCATGGTGAGGGAGCTCAGAATTATTTTTTCTACTATGTAATCTCCAATTTCGTGCTTTTTAACTCCACTCATTTTCCCCCAGGTTTTGTTTGTTTGTTTGTTTTTAATAGTACTTGTGTTTGTATGGAAAGATGGTTGCTGTTTTTGGGGGAGGGTACAGAGGGGGAGGCATACGTTGGAGGCTGCAAGCCACGCTTGTCTGTGTCTAGATGCAGCATCCGTGGACTTAAAGGGACAAATGATTCAACTAAATGACTAATACAGACTCCTAGCATTTGATCCAGAAGATAAACAGAAGGAGATAATCATTGACTATGTTTTTGTCTTTTTTTTTTTTTCCTGTCTTAATTCTTTAGTCGCCTTGTAGAGGTGAAACCAGGGTAAATCATTCCCTGAAGAATCTACTGGGTGAGTTCCACTGTAGCTGCCAGGCAGAAATATCATTTTGAACAGTCTTAGAACTTAGGAGCATACTTGATAATAATTCTCACTTGCACTTCTGGCTATAGAAATTTCTAGGTTTAACATAAATATTCAACACCCATTTCTACCTCTGTCAGCTGCCAGCTTCAACTCATATCTTTAAAAGTTTAATAACTTAGATTTGTATAGCACTTAAGTGTTTTCAAGTCGATTTCAGAAATAAAATTTCATTTCATTCTCAAACAATCCTTCAGATGTCAAAATTAATATCCCAGTTTTAGAGACAAAGGAACTGAAGCCCAGAGAGATTAACTGCCTTTTCCTAGACCCATGGACAGGAACTGGCAGGAATATGATAACAGTTCAACTTTTCTGATGCCTGTGTTAGTGAAGTGAAAGATATTTGTTTTGTTTTGCTTTTCATTTTATAAGACAAGCATCTGTAAGGGGAAGAGCATGATCTGCCTAACCTCTCCCCTGTAAATGTGCAGACCCTCCTAGGTTAATCAGTCCTATTACAATCATGCCCATCAGTGCGATGAGAAAAGAGATTTGTTCTCTATCATTCTACACAGATGAGTTGGAAAAAGGACTCTGGCCAGGAAGGGAAACTGGTAACAATTCCATTCATAATGGTATTACCTGAGATGTCCTCGGAGTAGTCAGAGATATATATAGCTGCAACTCACCAAAATCAGTATCCATTTTATTTGATACCTCCCCATGTTTTACTCCTTCATGCATTAATTTACTATTCAGATAATATATGGCGACGCAGCACCCTAGATTTCAGGAGCTTGCCACCCAATGACAAGATTTTTTTTTTCTGAAAGAAAACTGAGACAGAGGGAAAAAAAATGTTTAAAAAGTAAAAGATTAGGAAAAAATTCATTATGTAACCATTACCTGTACTTGGACTGTGGGACATTCTGGCTGCAAGAAATGGTTGAATTCTCCTTCCAATTTGTAAGACATCCCTGCATTGTCCCTGTGGTCAAGGCTTTCTGGTGATGAATGAATCTGACTTTTACATGCCTGGGTAGTTAGGCTGTTTTTGTTAAATGATTCATTAAACCCAGTAAATCCAGAAAGAGGAGCTAGTTAGAGGAGGTACAGTATTTCATGCATGCTTGTTAAGCTCTTTCTTCACATAATGAGCAGAGTTTCAAAACTTTTGACTACACTGCCACTAGCAATAAAATACTTTCCTGAGATATGTGCGGTTCGGCTTTTGTTTCTGGAACGTATCTCCTATAGATGGAGAAACCCAGTAAAGGCCAAGTTGTCTCATATGTTCCATTATCTCAAGTGAATAATTTGAAGCATTAAAAAAATCATTTCTTATTTCCTTATTCTGTTTTGACAATTTTCCTTTTTTTTTTTACTCATAGTTGTTTGTAATTCATTGTGATAAAATGGTTTAGCTTTTTTTTTTTTTTAAGGAGTGAGGATTACTTTATTTTTTTTAAGTTTTTAAGTTCCAGTTAGCATGTGGTGTGATGTTAGTTTCAGGTGTACAATAAATATAGTGATTCAGCCCTCTGTCAGACACCTGGTGTTCATCACAAGTGTACTCCTTTGTTCCCATCACCTATTAACCCACCACCCCGCCTCCCTTCTTGTAACCATCAGTTGTCTATAGTTAAGAGTCTGCTTCTTGGTTTGCCTCTCTCTTTAAAAAAATGTTTGCAAGGAACCTTAATAAAGAATGATTGCTACCTTTTAAAAGGAGAAACTGTATCCTCAGTTTTTGTATGTGCTTATGTGTTTGTGTCTGTTTCTGCTTTACAGTAATTCATATCCCTATGAAATATAGGATCAACTTTGGCATAAAAGTTACATTTTGGAAATTATATATTTGTAATATATGTAATACGTATTTTAGAAATGTTTGCATCATCATTAAGCATATTTAGAAAATACTGAACTAACAAATCGTGACTTTGCAGAATCTAATTGAGTTTGGCTGTCTCTTGTACCTTGGAATTTTACATATCACTCTATCACTAATTTAATCTAGGATTTTAGTAAAGTTAAGTGCAATTATAACTCTGAGTTTTTCTATTGACAGATGAGGAAAATTGTCCACCAACATACCACAGGGTTATTCCTGTAGGTAATTTATTTCTTTGGACTAATGTAGTATAATCTTTATTACACAGTCAATGAAATTATGCCTTCAGATATTTTTCATATTTGTTATAATGGGCCTACTATATGGAGATGCATACTGTCTTCTATCATAGGCTATGTAAGTAATAATTTCAGAGAATAAGAAACCTCTTGTTACCTTGACAGATTTTGTGTTAGTTGTTCTATTGGAAGCTCCTCCTCCTTATAAGATTTTGTACTTCGTGCATTTGGTCTTAGGTATAACCTAAAAGCTGTTTTTGTATGTAATTGTTTCCATGATTCCCTTTGGAATTGAGGTGTTCTCCTCTGGTGAAGGAACTTGTGGCTAATAATACCAGACCTGCTGATTGTTTCACACTCTAGGATTTGTTCTTCTATTTAAATATTTACTCTGCTTCGTGCATTATTTCTGTTGTCCACTTATATAAATATATTTTTGTAATATCTGGAGAAATAAGAGATGGAGTTCTTTGTGAATTTTAGGTATATGCACTAAGCAACCTAGAAGTATTTTTTCTTTCATATTAATAATTGTGAAGTTTATTCATTGACAAAGTATTACAGTTGGACCCCCTCTCCCCTCTCTCTCTTGTCCACCCCTACCCTTTTGTATGCTGTATTTATGTCCTTGCTTTGTAATGTTCAGGGAATGAGTTGTAAATTCTCTGTTGATGGTTAGATAAAGATGTCAACATAATTTTTACTTACCATGCTTATGGCCTTTTTCAATGC
This sequence comes from Ursus maritimus, assembly GCF_017311325.1. Lineage (NCBI taxonomy): Eukaryota > Metazoa > Chordata > Mammalia > Carnivora > Ursidae > Ursus > Ursus maritimus. The sequence goes on along the minus strand of NW_024424230.1, from coordinate 6,836,477 downwards.
CTGTTAGCACTCCAGGTGATTGTCTGATTGCCAGGATGCAGGTGGTCTGATATCCAAACATTAGATTAGGGGTCAGGACACCTGGTTCTCATTATGTATCTAAGCACCTGTGTCTAGGACTGAAGTGCTATTCTATGCACTATTTGCCTATATTTACAGGTATCTGTAAAGGGTTTGGAAATAATTGACTATGCAGTCTTAGAGTTGAAAGGATATAGTTTCTTCTAAGAAATACTATCAGTTTATATGGCTGTTGCTTCTGTCGAGAGATAATTGAGGGAACTTTATTTGTTATGAATATTTTCTTAGAAACTGTTTACAAATAGGGAGACATTAAACTCAAAGTGGTTGGAAATTCAGCTTTCAGGAGTTGCAGCTCAGCTTAGAAACCGTGAGCTTATGAGTCTCCTGAGAGATGAGGATCTTCTCCCAGCCAAGCCTGGTCCTGTGCTGGTGTGGATTGTCCTCTCACTGGTGTGCGTGCGTTGTATCCCAGCCGTCTCTATCCAGCGGACAGAGTGCAGTGCTAGAAGAAGGAAGCCGGTATTCTGAAATGTTTCTAGTTGTCTCCCTTCTAGTTCCCTGTCCCCAGCAAAGTAACTGCTGAGAAACTGCACAGTACTCAGGAGTGAAGACACTAAGGGTGGATTCAACATGCTTGGGGGAGGTGAACAACAAGAAAACATTGTGCGCACACACACACACACACAGGCTAGGTCATTCTGTGTGTGTGTGTGTGTGTGTGTGTGAGAGAGAGAGAGAGAGAGAGAGAGAGAGAGAGAGATGAGAGGAACATTTGACCAATTAACTCACTGAAATATGTCTCTTATGGGACCACTCCAGAATGTGTTTTAGAACTTTATAGGTAATACTCTTAGATTAATTGTAGCTCTGTACCAGTGGTCTTGGCAGCACTTTGTTTTCCTTTGTTAAAGATAGGTTTTACAAGCTTCTGATTTTACTACTTTCAACGGATTAAATTGTCTCAGCTCACACTCCAGTGTTCCACGTGTTATTCTCCGTGTGGCAATACTTTGTGCTTCCAAGTAAGTACACCGTTTTCTCTTGTGATTGGTTACTAGAAACTTACCTTTATTTTCATTGTACAAGTTGACGTCTGTGTAGCTGATTAGTTAGGAAGCTATATAATTATGCTGACAGGAAGGAAGCTTAAGTTTTGTTTAAGGTCAGAATTAGCATTTTGGGGAAATCGGGACAGTTTCAAGTTTGGGTTATGTGACTTTTTGTGTTTGGTCTAGGAGTATATTCAAACTGCAACCCCCCTTTTGGTTTTTATTTCATGTCTCCTGTTACGTGATCTATGAGAAAAAAATGAAGAAAAGAACATTATTTGCCACTGATTATATACGTTAAGGCAGTTCTCTTAAAGTTGCAAGCTCCGAGAATGCAGTATAGACAGAACGGAAGAATAACATGTACAACCTTATGGCTTAAAAGCTCAAATGCCCAAAATTTTAGTTCCTGGAAAATAAGGAAGGTGAATTAACAAAGTCAATTTCTACTCTTTGCAGTTGTAAAATCAATTACCAGGTACAGCACCAAAGTTTCAATTAAACCAGTATGCAGATAAATCCTATCCATGCACAAATGGTTTCAAAATAGAAACTTCTGTCAATAGAAAACAATTATTTCAATCAGTCCCCAGTCTTTATATCTCTGCAATAAAATTAGGGTAACATCCCTAATAGTTGCTGATTTAAATAAGGAGAATGAGTCAAAAGTATATTTCTTTTAGGAGGAAAAGGATAAGCCAAAGATTTGTAAAGGATGTTTCCAGGTTTTGAATTTAGAGGATAGGGATGAAACTACATAATATTTGAAAACGAGTCTTTATGATATTATTATTTTTTTAAACAGAGCTAGTTATACAAAATGGAACAACTTAATGTGAAGACATTTTGATTCTGTCTTTAAATTTATCATTGTATCTCTGGAGGACTTTAGGCTTGTTAAAACTAGGGATCGTGGGGACAAAGTGGCTATGTTAAGACAGGCAGAAATGTTGTTTGGAGAGCAACAAAGAGGTTAAGTGTTATTTATAAGAATTTGAGATCATGTTTTTGAGACGTGGGGAAGGAAGGCTGGATGATGAAGTCAGAGAGCCTTGCCATCTTTGTCTCGACCTTGATGGTAGAGCCTGGGTTGATTACAACCCTGTGACTGGGAGACTAATGTAAAAAGCCCTTTGATGTACGTGTGTCTGTTATACACTGAATGTAGTGTCCACCCAAGATCCATATGTTGAAGACCCACATTCTAATGTGGGCACAGAGATAGGACCTCTGGGAGGTGAATAGGATTGGATGAGGTTATGAGGGTGGGGCCCTCATGAATGAGATTAGTGCCCTTACCACAGTCACGAGGGAGCTTGCTTCCACTCTGTTCTCTGCAGAGTGAGGGTACAACTGAAAGTCAGACCCGGAAGAGGGCTCTCACCCTAACTTGACCATGCTGGCCCTCCGATGTTAGGCTTTGAGCATCTAGAACTATGAGAAGTAAATTTCTGTTGTTTGTAAGACACCTAATCCATGGTACTTTGTTACAGTAGCCTGAAAGGACTAAGACATTGCCCTTCTAATTTCTTTTTTTTTTTTAAGATTTTATTTATTTATTCGACAGAGATAGAGACAGACAGCGAGAGAGGGAACACAAGCAGGGGGAGTGGGAGAGGAAGAAGCAGGCTCATAGCGGAGGAGCCTGATGTGGGGCTCGATCCCATAACGCCGGGATCACAACCTGATCCGAAGGCAGACGCTTAACCGCTGTGCCACCCAGGCGCCCCCCTTCTAATTTCTTTTTATATGAAAGCTTAAGAAAAATATTATCAGGATTAGCAAGCAATTCCATTCATTGCAGAGTCTACTTATTACTTGAACTCCCGCTGAAACCAAGTAATTTGGACATTTTTTTTCCCACTCCTTTTGAAAAAGGTTAACTTTCAATGATTGGAAAAATGATTAATCTCAAGTCCAATGAAGAATAAAAATGTATAAAAGAAAATGCAATAAAAGATAATCTAGGGAAATACACATTAAAACCATATTGAGATATCAGTGCATACCTATCAATATCATGTAAATAAAAATGGTGACAAGACCAAATGCTGGAGAGGATGTGGGGAAACTGGATCTCTCATGCTGTGCTGCTGGGAATGAAAATGATGTAGCCACTCTGGAAAATAGTTAAGTAATTTCTTAAACTGTACACTTACCACATAACCCAGCAATTGCATTTAGGCACTTATTCCAAAGAAATTAAAATTTATATTCCTTAAAAAACCTGTGCAAAAGTGTTCATGTAGTTTCACTTATAATAGCCCAAAACTGGAAACAACTCAGATGCCCTTCAGTAGGAGAATGTTTTGACAAAGCTGTCATACATCATACCATGGAATAGTCCTTAGCAGTGAAAAGGAATGAACTGTTGATAAATGCAACAACTTAAATGAATCTCCAGGGAAAAATTCTGAGCGGGAAGAAAAAAAATCTCAATAGTACATAATTTCATTTATATGGCATTCTTAAAAGGACAACATTATACAAGTGGAGACCAGATTAGTGGTTGCCAAAGGTTAGTGACGACTGGGGTGGGGGAGATGAAGGTGGGTATGGTCATAAGAGGAGAACCCTCGGGATTTTTTCGGGGGCTGAGACTGTTCCATATCTTGACTGCATCAATGCTAATACCCTAGCTGTGATGTTGCAGTTTGGTTTTACAAGATGCAACCCTTGAGAGAAACAGGGTAAAACATGTACAGAATCTATTATTTCTTACAAATGCATGAATATACAATTATATCAAAAGCCACTTTGAAATGATAAATAAAACAAGAGAAGCAATGACTAGAATTCTATGCAAATGTTCTGATTTTTAAAATATTGAGAAATTCATTTTTTTATAAACACTCTTTGTAGGTCAAACATGTATAAGATGCTGTTGCTTCCTCCTCCCCCATCCTACCCCATCCCCCTAAAAAAGGCAATCTAATTTCTAATGCCAATCTGTAGACTAAATGCAACTGTTCCAGTGATGATGGATGGTGTTCCAAACCCCACCTCATATACTGTAATTCCTACAGACCCCAGGTAAGGATCATGCTTCTCCACTGGAGTCCAGTGCTCCGTATATTTTGGGTTGCCCTATCTCTTGACAACATTAATGCTTTTATACCCCATCTTTTTTTGGGGGAGGGGGAGACCATTTGCTCCACTTGTCTCTAAAAGCTATTTTCTTCCATCTCTGTTTCTCAAGGAATAGTCACCCTCGTTTACTTTTTTTAAGGTTCAGNNNNGTAGATGATTCTTTGAGTGGACTGGTTTCACAAGGGTACTGTGTAATGTCACCAAAGCTCGCTTTGTACATTTGGTTTTTAGGAATTGAAAGTGAGCTGTAAGTGCTTCTGTGATGTAGTAGGAGCATCTTTGAGCTTGAGTTTTACTTTTGGAATTTTTAAAAAACCTGCTTTTCTAATGAGGATAGTTTGTGAAATTGTGTCCTTCTGCATACCTAAACTACCTTGGACCTCCACAAATGGTAGGATTTTCTTGAAACTCTTCTGTTTCAGGATAAGCACTTTGACCTGTCACACACTCACACAAAAGAGTAAAAATTCACCAAGGGCAAGGTGTTTTGTTTAAAGATATTTATTTATTTATTTATTTATTTATTTGCCAGAGAGAGAGAGTGATAAAGACAGTACAGGCCCCCCACCGAGCAAGGAGCCTGAAGCTGGACTCGATTCCAGGACCCTGGGATCATGACCCGAGCCAAAGGCAGACACTTAACCCACTGAGCCACATAGGCGTCCCAAGGGCAAGGTTTTGTCTCTTGTTTAGTATTACCTGATACACAGCAGGTGCTCATTGAATATATGAATGACTGAGTATATATGTATGAATTATCTGTCATTCTCCAAGTTCTGTGCTATAACCTGATTTCTAAAGCATTAGCTATTCTAGCTCCAGGCTTTCTTTAGTAAATTTGTGGTCTCTGTATGAGTTATACTGATGTGTTTTTAGTTCAAAAGGAAGGTAAAAGTCTTTATGAGTAAAAATTCCTATCCACTTTTATCTGATTACTGATAAGCTGTGATACCAACTATCAATAAGCCATAATCTGTGATTAAAATCACATACAAGCTCACTAAAATTCACAATCATTTTCAAAGCTTATTTAATAAATCAGAGATAAGTGCAAGTCACATAACTTGTTAGGATAATTGCATCTAGGTTGTGTTTCTTGTGCTTTTCACAGGTCTTTGAGTATGTTATGCATATGCAGTTATTATACTGCATCTTCTTTTTAAAATCTCCCTAAAAAGCATCTCTAATTTTCATGGAAGGATATGATTACAAGTACTTCTCATTTTACATGTGAATATTCTGAACTTATTCAGGAAAGTTTTCTTAAGAGGCAACCACACGGATAAAGGTCACCAGGACATAGGTCTTTCTTGACATGGGGAAACCTTCCCATCACCCACAAATACACACACACACACACACACACACACACACACACACAAATACACATATGTATAAACACACACACAACTCATACCTTCACATACCACTCAATGGAATGAAGCCTTGCAAAATGTTTAAACTATATAAAGCTGGGTAAGATTTGAATGGAGGTAAAAAATAATAATTTCAAATTCTGGATACTATTACTCAATCTGTTACTCTGCAAACACTTCTTTTTGCTGCATTTTCCCTTAGAAAATGTTGAGCCTCTTTAGAACATTAGGAAGAATCCTGTTCATCTGCCTTTCCACAATTGTTAAGTCCTTAAAATACCACCAAAGTGTATTCTGAAAGGTGTGATTAATTTTTCTCCTGTTTTTTTGTTTTTTGTTTTTTTGTTTTTTTTTTTAATATGAAGTTGTAAAAGCCTTGAGATTTAGCGTAGTGGCGGGCTAAGTTATTGGGAATGATCTAAGGACAGCAAACAGCTGACATTTGTTACTCTCTGACTCTGGGCCACGTGGATTCTGAGTCAACAGTGCTATTAGATAGGCACGTTGTCTGCCTTTTGTAGTTGAGGAATTTCAGGCATGGTGAGTTTAACGGAGCGCTGGTAAGTGATTAGCTAAGTCAAACTCTCTTGCTCAGGTGATAGCAATCTTGGCTGGTGATTGCTTTATAGTCAGGGTACACATGGCATAAAAATAGCCCCCTTTCGTTTCTCTTGATGAAGAAGAGCAGATGGAATACTTTATGTTCCTTAGATATTGCTGTAACTGCAAGCAGCAGTGTTGGCTGTGAGTTCAGAAAGCAGGTGTTGGGATGCAGGCGCCTGGAAGCGTATTTCCCAGAGACTTCGGATCTGAAAACTGTTCACGGTCTGCCTCTTGGTGCCCAAACCTGCCCGACTGAGGCACTGAGTTTGCCTAGATTCCACGATAGGACAGAGAGTGATATTGGTACTTTTGTGCACTCTGGAGATTTCTGGTGGAAAGATTCAGAAGTAAAGTAAGAAATAAACATTTGTTTTCTCAGGGATAGTCAGGTATGAATATCCAAACATCACAGATTTGGATCCAAGGAAAACAAACTAGAGAATATTACTAATTTCTTGGAATTGTTGAGTATAGCTCAATGACCATGGGTCCTTGGGCATCAGAAGGAAATCAGCCGTAGGCTCTGGTGTTGGGACTATGTCTGTGTCCAGTGGTTCCCTGAGTGCTGTATCTGAACCGGGCTTACGATGGCTCATTCTCTGTCCCTGATAACATAAGATATAAGAACATACCTGTTATTCTTAAATTGCTGAAGCTTTCTAATAACTATTCCTTAGTGCTCATGATTTCAGGCTCAATTTCTATAAGAAAGGAAGATCTGTAGAGCTCTGGGGGTCCTTAAGGTCATGTAAGGTATCATGGAAGTCAAAACTATTTTCCAAATAATAATAAAATATCATTTGGCTCTTTTCCTTCTCTCTTCTTTGTGCATATGTAATTTTTTCAGAAACTACATGGCAGGCGATATTGCAACAAATCAAATGCAGAAGCTGATGGGAGAGTCTAGCTGACCTTAGAGGGATTTGCCAAAATGTAAAATAATGACACAATCCCCAGTGTGTATTTTTGGAAAATATGGCTATTTTTCATAAAAATTTAACTTATTTTAGTACATTCTTATTTATTATTATTTTACATTAAGTATTTTTAAATATCTCAGTTTTAATCCTAATACAATAAATATTGATAAATATAAGCTACGCAAGAAGAAGCCCCTTAGGGTCCTCAGTCAACTTTAAGAGTATAAAGTGGTCCTTAGAATTGCGGACACTTAGAAGACAAGACCAAGTTTTCTTAGAATAGTTGCTTGCTGCTTTTGTTTTATTTTTGTCACCATGGCTGTGTTCTTACTTCATTGTGTTGAACCAGCTTAAATGTTGAGGGGCAGGAAGGACATGGTAAATAATAGTACTTTTGAGAATTTTTTTGATCATTAACAAAAGACACCTTTGTGATGGCAATGAGAGTTAAGTGACCATTGAACTGAGCAATAGACTGTTCCTTCCAGGAAAAGGAATGAGTAGATAAATTATAAAATACATATATATTTATGTGTATATAATTATATATATTTTAAAATACATGTATAAATACATATATAGAGTTAGTATGTACAAAATACATATACATAGATTTATGTGTATATTTATGTAACATATACATGTTGAGTGTGTGTGTGTGTGTGTATGTTTTAGGAACTTCTGTCTTTAACTGTTAGAAGACATGTATCTGAATAAAATTATAACTTATAGCTTTCAAGGTCATATTTTTTTTTCAAAGTTCCAAAATATGACTTTAGTAAGAAGCATCCTTTGTCTAGACAGACATTAATCAGATCATTGATTTGCCAAATAGAGAACATAAACCTACCTATATACATACTGACTAAAGCTGGTACTGAGTAAAAAAGAACTTTGACAAGACTTACAAGCATAACCTGTATTTTTAAACTTTTTAAATTTTAAATGTTTTTTAAATTTTAACACCCTTATAATTTAAATGACTGTTTCAGAAACTAATTTTCTAAAAGAAAGAAATGAGAGCTAATATTTATGATTATTTTTATTAGCATAGGTAAATATAAAGTAAAACTCTGATTAGTTTAGTATCATACAAATTTGAACTTTTCCTATCCCTGCATGTCTAAAGGGTTTAAGAGTTCTGGGAAGAATTCTAGTTCATGTATATAAAACATAACCTAAAGTGCTCCTTGTGGCATTCTTTTCTTTTTTTTAAGATTTTATTTATTTTGAGAGAGAGAGCTTGAGTGCAAGTGGGGTGAGGGGCAGACGGAGAGGAAGAGGGGGAATCCCAAGTAGACTCCATGCTGAGCACAAAGCCTGATGTTGGCTCAATCCCACGATCCCAAGATCACAACCTGAGCCAAAATCAAGAGTCAGATGTTCAACTCAGTAAACCACCGGGGTGCCCCATCCGTGTGGCATTCTTAACACATCATGTTACAATTTGTTTTTGAGCATGAACTGCCTTAATTAACTTGATAAAGTCTTTTTTTGGGGGGGATTGAATTATAAAGCAGGATCACTTCTCTCAAACTCCTTTTTCCTCAATATCACTGAATCCCAAATTGATTATATCATTAGTAACAATTTAATGTGGAATGGTTATAAACAAGAAGAATTGCCTATATCATTTCATGAATATATTCAAGTGGCTAAGTATTTAATTGTATAAATCATGGTGAAAAGTAAAATGATATCAGTAGAAAAAGACCACTATGTTTTGCGTGATTGTTGGGGTCAATATCACCTGTATTGCTATGAAAACAGATGCATACTTTGTAGTTCAGATGTTTAGAGTGATTGGTAAATAGATGAACATCTATTAGGAAAAATTATTAACTATTAGTATTACTATTAGGAAAAATATTTCCCAATCATCTTTATACTTACTAGCAAGACTTCTTTTTATGTCTAAAGAAATAGAGCAGTAGTCTTTGTTGATATCTCACAGCAATAAATATGGTAATTTAGAAAGTAAGATGTTTTAGATTAAAAAAAAAGCTCCTTTTATGTTGGCATTTTGAAATAATAAGAAATACCAGATTGTCAAATCAGGCTCAAAGGAATTAGATGACTTACTTAGTATTAAGCATCACTGATAATTTCATATACACAGGTCATCACAAGGGGGCTACACAAAGCAGAAAGAAGTCCAGATTTACCACTACTGCTCCCACTACTTAAATCCTTGGCCCTCATTTAACACATAAGGTTTATAAATATTTTCACATGTGAACTCTTCAAGTAATGTATGCACTCACTTCACTTATATGGAAAGAAAATATTTTCTCAGGAAACAGCACCATTTTAGACTTATATAGCTTAGTTGATATTTTTAAGGAAGCCATTCCCCATAAATCCATAATTTCCAGGTTTCTTTGCTATAAAGCGGCCAAGACAGACCAGGTACATCCTACTAAAAGCGTGACATCAATAAGGACAGTCCCACAAGCAAATGCCATTGACTGTGATCTATCATTAGTATGTTTACAAAGGGATAAGACTGGGTCACCTTGCTTTTCTAGAGTTGTTGCTTTGGTAAAATAAGAGAATGAATTTTTAAACTGCAGCTAACCATCTCCTCCTTATTTCTGTTCATTCTTAAATGGCTTAGATTTTGGCCAAGTTATGTTTACTCATAATTGTGCTGATCTGACTCTTAAAGAATCTAATTCCAGTTGTTTCTCAGACATGGCACACATTTTGATCTGAGTCATAAATACTTGACGTAGAAGATTCCCTTCTTTACATGATTGTGACCCAGATTTTGGAATTTTAGACTTAAAGGGGAAGAAATTTAAAGCCTGGAGACTCTGGACAATTTCCCAGAGTTTTGCATATGTTCAGTAGAATTGCCTTCTTCACATATAAGTCATAAGTCAGGATTATGTCCATTCCACTACCATAAATCTTCAGTTTGCTAAATCTTATTTGCAAGTTAATTATTTTTACATCACTTTCCATTATTCGTTGCTTTCATTGAGTTGTAACATTACTAAGTATTTTATATTTTAGTAGAGAATTATGTATTTTATTAAAAAATAAATTTATTGACACAAAATTAAAGAGAAAGCTAGACCAAAAGTAGCACATGAGATCATCTTCTTAAAAAAAAAAAGTAATGCAATAAAATAACTTTCTTATAATAACACTTAAATTCAGTTTCAGATAACCATAAAATTTGGTCTGAATCACTTCCAGTATCTTTAATATGATTTTTCTAAAGTAATAAGTGTTATTTTATAGATTATTGTTATTTACAGATTAAAAAATATATGGAAGTATATAAATACTGAGTTACTTTTACTGACATGACTGATGGTGAAATTTATCAGTAAAATCCTCAGAAATATTTGCCAGTCCTCTTCTTTTTCACTAGGAGAGTGGGCTCTATTTTTTTAGAAACTGAATTAATCAACTTTAATATGCATAATTTGAAATGTTTATAGTTTGTTGCATTGACAAAGTGACAACATGCATTGATAAAAATAAACAGAAGATAAAGGAGATAAAACTTCATATTTACAATTAAGAATTTTATATTTACAATTTTTATATTTAAAATATTTACAATTAATTTTTTAATTGATGTTTTGCGTGCCATACCTATCAAAGTGGCTGCCAGTTATTCAAGAGAGAGAACATGAATTTTATGTCTGAAGTACTGCTTATTAAGAATTTGAGCAAAGCATTTTGTAAAGACATAAGGAGCAATTGTCAAAATAGATAATTGAAGTATTGTTAGTACAATGTGCCATCACAGATGCCAATCCTTTATTACTGTTTATAGAGGAATGTAATATCTTTAAAGTGAAAATAAAGATAGAATGCTTTATGCATTCAACCTGCAGGTTTGGTTTTTTTTTTTTTTGGATTAATATAATAAAATTCACTGTTTGTAGTTTAAACAGATCAAGATTAAAACACAAATCTTTTCTGTTCTCAAAAACCACTCTCTTACGGTATTTTAAGCATCCAACGGGGATTGAACAGAGTGAGGTAAGATCTGAGAGCTCACTGAGAAAGAGCTTCATTTGCATTATATCTCTGCTCTTGTTGCAGTATGATAACGTTTTAAGGAAAAGTTCTGGGGCAGTGATTGGTCAGCCTGCTTTTCTGTTTCGCCTCTTTAACACAGAGTCAAAACAGAGGTATCCAGATAGGGATATGCAGTTATGTGTGTCAGTCCTTAGGTTTTGCTCAATGTGATAACATTGTACTATGGTTCCATGTAGACTGCAGAATTTATATGCAAAAATATATGTGCATATAGTGTTGCATGACTTTTCATTAGAGAGTCTGCCCTCAGTTCTTCCTTTCTTCATGTCCTTTGGATTATACATTTAAGCTATAGTGTGGCTGCGCGCACATCTGTGTTGCCCTTACGAGCATCACAGTCTCTTAGCCATTACTATGTATATCTGTAAGATCCTGACCATTCCAAACTGGCTGTCATTCCACATATACCACCCATATGTGGTAATTACATCCACCCTGCCTCGGACAGTTTAATGCTGCCACCTGGCCTCTGCTCTTCTTGGACCCATTAATCCTATTGATAATAGGATCTTGAAACATCATTTCCAACCATAAGTCCTAAACTATAGAAAATTATAGTCAGTCGAATTAATCAATAATGACAATTTCCTCTTACAAGGATATTTCTTAGACAAGCTTGGAAAGCCTAGAGGGATTAACTAACACATTTAGACTTTTATTGAGATACCCCCATTTCAAGTGTAAGGATTACTCCTTTCTTGGGCCCTCATTTTGACATGAAGGGATTTTCAGAGCCTGAACATGTTGTCTTTTCTGAAATTTGACTACTCATTCCACTGAGTCCTGTGCCTGCTTTCTGCTCTATCACTTCTCCATCTGCATGTGATGAGAGTCTCTTAAAATGTAGTTGTAGTGGGTACCTGAATGGCTCAGTTTGTTAAGCATCTAACTCTTGATTTCGACTTAGGGTTGTGAGATCGAGCTCCACATCCGGTTCCGCACTGGCTGTGGAGTCTGCTTAGAGTTCTCTCTCTCTCTCTCTTTCTCTCTCTCTTTCTCTCTCTCTCTCTCTCTGTGCCTTCCCATCTCTGTCTCTCCCTCTCTTAAAAAAACGAACAAAAAAATGTCATGGAGCCCTCTGTCTTCTGTAGATTGCTTTAAGATGATGGCAACCTGTCCTGAAACTCATATCTACTCGTTATAATGCATCAGAGGCACTCATCAGCAACCACCACACAGTCCTACGATCCTTACAAGCACCAAGTTGTTCATTCCTCTCAAATGCCAAAGATATTGCTCAAGCCAGTGGATCCCTTTCTACCCTTTCATCCCTTAATTTAGTGCAGTGTAGGTCTCCTTCAGGATAGGGCCAGGTGGGATATGCCACATATCCAGTGTTCACTTAGCTGCCAAATCCACGAGGAATTGCTCTACCACAGTCTTTGAAGCTGAGGGGGCTGCCCCATGGCTGCTCAGTCTGCTGAAATAGCTTTTCAGCATGCAGCCATCAGATGTTGGCACAGCACCTAGCTCAGATGCGCTGGCTCCCCACTCTTCTTACTTAGTTCTGGAGATTTTGCTGTAGTTTGTTGGAAGGGCTCCTTGATTAATCTCCAGAGATTTTTGATGTTTGGACTTAACTACTTTTGATCAGTTAAGTAGATTCTCTCTGGGGGAGAGGTGTCCCTGAGCTCTCTACCACCTTTCTCATAGCTCTGCCTCATCACCTTGGCTTTGCTCCTTTTTACCAGCTTTGCATGCCATCATCCCTGCCAGGGTCCTGTGGGCTTTACTAACTCCTTGCCTCTATAACCTTCTTTGGGGGATAATTTTGGGCCATCAGAGCCCCCTCACCTTGTATGGAGGATCAGAAGTGTCTAGAATTTTATGTTTCCTTTCTCCTCTTGTGCAAGCTGTTAGCTAATGATTACCTAACTCAGAATACAAACATCCTGCTCGTTTGTCTCAAAGCAGAAGAACTCCTAGGCATAATTTACAGCCCGGAGCTCTCCATAGTATCAGGCAGATTTGACTTCTCCCACTTCCCTATCCTGTTTCCCATTCACTTGCTAGCACCTCCTGGGAGCACTTTTTAAATAAATTACTCACACTTGAATTCTTGGCTCAGTATCTGCCTCTGAGAGGACATGAAAGACAAAAATATATATATATATGTATTTTATAGTATGCCTATGACTTTGCAGGAGCAGCCCATGACAGAAAGCAAGTTCATAAAATAAATGGGCTGTGACAATAACAGGGACAGAACCCAGTATGAAAGTCTTAGTAAAGAATTTCAGTTCAAGAGATAATAAACAGGTAATAGAAATCGTTAAATGATTCAACTGTGTGTTAAGTTTTGATCTATAGGAAATCCATTTTGTCATGGAACAATGAAATGACGATTTGTTGTCGTAAGGATTTAAAGAGAGAATGGAGATGAGGGGAGCCCTCCCACATACAACTGAATTCTGATCCTTCGGTTTATATGTTCCTGGATCAGCAAGTGATGGCAGTGGGATTCAGGCAATGGGCCTGTATCATGAGCCTTCCCCAGGAGTTGAGAGTAATCTCTTAGCTACAGGGTAATATTCCCCTGTATTCCAATTCCAGAAATAAGTACAGGTAAAAGGGTTTCTGGATATTGAACAATCAGGAAGAGAGAGCAGCTCCTTTTCACTTCCATAAGTGCTTATTTTTTTCATTATTATCCAGTAAAATTGGATCCACTATGGTAACTCTGAACCTATTGTCAAGGAAGACTGTAATTGAAGAGTCTAAAATTTGAGTCATTATACATGGAGCAATATGTTAAATTTCTGCTGTAAAAACATCATGTCAGATTCAAGTATTTATGATGCACTCTTGCATGAATGCAAGATTTCCCCAGGTATTGATTTTCCAAGAAGTTAACTTATAAGACACCACAGTATTATATTAATAAGTTTAATTAATATAATTCATCATTAACTCCCTAGTTAGTATGAGATTTCGGCATATTTCTCCCTCATAATTACAACGTTCCTGATTTTGTGTGGGTTTGACCTAGTTTAAAGTTGCTTAGTATTAGAGGACCATGCCATTTTTGCTTGCACATTGCTCTTCCAACTTCCATGGTGCTCATGTCAGAATGTCCAGAGGAATTCTCACTTACCCTAAACCACACTAGGCATTGGCCGTCTCAGGAAACATTTGGCCTGACTTGCTCACTCAGAAACCTATGGTTCACCCACAGATCAATAACTAGGGGTAAAAATACATTTCTTATCATTTGCAGTCATACCCTTCTCCATCCTGTTTTCTTGAAGTCTGGTCTTCCTTCTCTGATGTCTCATTTACTCTTTCTTCAATCTAAGCAAAGTGGCCTTGCAGCGTCCTGTAGAAACATTTTCTCTTCAACTCATCTGAGATTGTCTTCTTTGCATCTTCCAGGATGTGTCATCAGCTATTCCTTATTTACGGCAGGTTATATAAGCTAGTGACAACTTGACATTAATTTCCATACTGCATGAATGAGCTGGAACACCACTGGAGGAGCAATAAATAATAATGTGTTTGATAATGGGAAGAGAGAAGGCTTTATACGAAATTGAGGTATGACGACTTTCCCCAGGCTGACTCTACTTAGTGTTACATTAACTTCTTGATAAGGATAGTTTGTCATTAATCCACCCTATCACTATAATTGTGAATGGTAGTTAGAGCATTTGACGTTTAGTGTGTATTATGCACATATGTGTATGGATTTATGATTCAAGTAATTCTTTTTTGTGAACTGTATATATTTCAATCAAAAATTTAATATCAGCAATTCTCCATCCTTTTTATGTCCTTGTACTGTGTAAGTAATCTCATCACGTCTTGATAAAAGTAGGTACATAACTGGATGGGTCCAAAAAGCAATTGTAGTAAAGTTGCCATCTGGCTTCTGCACCTGAAATTAAGTTGGCAGATTTGGACATTGGTTTCTCTATTGCCATATATAAAACTTTTTCATCAAGTCTCATTATCCTTGAGCAGATGACACTGTTGGCCATTTCTTTTTAAAATTTTTTCTCCATTGGTTTTCATAAAATTATTACTCCTGGTTCTTCTGTGTTGCTGGTCATTTCTGGTTCTTTCTTCCTCTCCATCCTTTTATTCTGATTTTACTTTAAAATTTTTTTACTCAGGATTCTCTACTCGTGGCTCCTTTTCAGATAGATTTTCTTTTCATAGAAAATGGCTTTTCAACTTATACAAAAAGGCAATTTATCAGTTTAAGTAACAGAATAGTCTAGGGGTAGGCTGAGTTTCACTTTGTTAATCAAAATATGTTACCAAAATGCACTTATGTTCTTTTTCCAGGATCAACTTGATTTTCTTCCTGCATGTGTAAGATTCTTTTTTTCCCCCCCGAAAAGTATGCTAGCAAGAATAGAAGAGAGCCAAACTGTGAGCTCCCAAATGTATATCAGGGAAAACTCTGTGGTGGCTATCCATGAAGCCCCAGAGTAAATGTTCAGCCACATATTGGCTCTGATAGTTCAAATTCCTGTCCGGAAGACCATAACAATGAGTGCAGTATGCTGACTAGTGTAGGTCAGTGTCTGGCAGTGGACATTTTGAATAGGACAGTTCTTTGTGCAGGAATGTCTGAGCATTCAATGGTAGTTAGCATTCCTTACCCCAGGGGAATCATACCAGTGGCATCCTTTCCTCTAAACACCCCCACACTGCCAGTTTTATACAGTGGACCAGTAAAAGGACCATCAGAATGAACAACTACTAGTCTAGACCAATCAGAATCCATTTCTGAATGGGGAAGAATCTCTCTGACCTCATGTCATGGGCTCAGAATGCAGAATAGATTTCTGATAGGAAATTCATGTTTATTATTTAATGAGAAACTATGAGGGTTGCTGTGAATAGATGTCACTGTAGGATTTATCAGTTTCTACACCCTCTTCCTGTATAATTTCACCTTTAAGATTTTAATTATCAAAAAAAAAAAAGATTTTAACTATCAATATCAGGCTAATGGCCACTAAATCAGTATAGCAAGATATGTCTTCTGAGATCACAGCCATTATGTATAACATAAGCTCATCTGTAAGTGTAATTACTATAGGGTCTAATCCTGAATTTATCATTAACTCTTCATTTCAAATTTATTATTCCGTTTTAATTAACTTTCTTTTAACTATCCCATGACTTGAGCACCTTCTGCACCCTCCCGTATCAATCAAACACAGAGTTCTATTGATTATGCTTCCTAAATGTTGTTCTAACTCATTCTTTGCACTTGGTCATTACAATACCTTGAACTATCAAAAATGTATTTATTACTAGAAAGATGATTTATCTAACTCAATCTGGTATCTTTCTGCCCATACACCACTATACAACCACCAAGGTATTTTTATACTAAGTATGATTATTTCAATGCATTCTGTTATTACCGTTCCTTTATAGGAGGAGTTGACCAACTTCAGCCTATAGATTAAATCAATCCCACGGTTTGTTTAGGTAAATAAAGTTTTAATGGGACATAGTCTTCCATATTTATTTACACATTGTCTATGATGACTGTTTTCATTCTACAAAATAGAGTTGAGTAGTTGCCTTTTACATAGAAAGTATGTTGACACTTACCATGTGAATAAAATCCCAGCCTATTAGCATGCCATAAATACCCTGCAACATCTCACTTCTGTTATCAAATCCTTAGCTACACATGTCTTGAAAGCTATCTCACTCTACACTTTAATACCAGATTCTACAAGTTCATTGAGTGCAGCGTGCTATTTCACAAGGTCTTTATGTACCATGTGCTGTCTGCTTCATTTGACTAAAAGCACAGTCTTCCAATCTTGTCCAGCTATACTTTCACTTTATTCCTAAAAATTCATCTCAAACATAGTATCTTTCAGGCAGTCTTTTAATCCCTGGTAGATAGATTTAATTATTTTATTCCTGCTTCACTTCTCCATCTTAGACTTTATTCTATAATCAGTTATATTTTCTGTCTATAAATATATTTTTTGCATATTGTGAAGCTCTAAGAGACTGTGCCTTACTAATATGTTTATCTTAACATTCCAAAACATTTTCTTTAATGTGGTGGGTTCTTAATAAATATTTGATGAGTAAATAACTGAATCATTTTTAATTTCAAATTGTGGATATCAAATAAATGTCATTTCTTCTACAGTGGTGGCTTAACAGCCTAATTCCATTGCACATATCTCGTTTTATACCACCTACAGAGTTCCATATGGTACTCATGTTAATAAAAATGAATGCACCTCTAATATTGCTAATGTTAGCTCCTACTCAGTGCACAGAATTAAGTTTGAGAGAAGGGTAAGGTGTTGATGGTGAAGAGGAGTTAACTATCGTCGGTGTTACTCATTCTTACAAAGCTGACACTATTTTAGATATGTTCACTTGAGATGGACTAAGAAGTTCCACAGAAGTTTTTTTAGCAATACAAATCCTATTTAATTTAATGAAATAGTAGCTAATGTTCATGATTTGTCTAATATTGATGATAATGCTCTCCAACATAGTAAAAATAGTTTTTGAACTTAATATAATTTCTACAATTGTTCAATTATGAAGTAGTAATCGCAGAATTGCTGAGTAACACTTTGTCGGCCCCTGCTCCGCTTCCCACGATCGTCCCCCCTGCATCCAGGGTTGGGTATGGTCCAAAGAGCCTTTCTTAACACAGGCAAGAAAATGTTTTACAGCTTCACCTCTGCCATCTTGGGTGGATTATAATCAGTATACTCATTCAGACAACAGGAAATTTTGTACTCATGGCGAATCTCTTTTGGGTAGATTTGACCTGGGAGGAAAGAAGTCCTGGGTGTTTACATTTCCCTTAAGTAAAGCAACTCCTCTTCCTCTGACCCTGTCTTGGACCAATCAACAAAAATGACTTTCTGACTTAATCCTATTCCATGTTTATTGTTTTTCTTTGTAATTTCATTTGAAGACTGCAGAGCCATCCCAATTCCAATCCTGTTTACTCAAGGCCCTATTTTACATTTCATTATCCTTTGGACGGAAGCATTCTGTATTATGTATGCTAGCAAGAATAGAACTAACAGATAACTGTATTATGTACAGTTACCTGAGGAATATGCCCTGTATGTTTGGGATGTCAGTATTAAATTCTCCAGTTTTATGCCTTGTCTTGTCACTGGATTTTTATTTGCTAAATATTGCTTAAATCATTATTGAGATTGTGAGACCAGTTGACCCAATGTCAAACATACTTAAATAATGTATTTCTCTGATTTCAGTGTAACCCAGTCAGTTCCCGAGATTGAGTTTTTAGGATGTCCAGCTAGATCACTGCATCTTCTGATTTTGAACCAAGTCTTTAGGGATATCTCACAATACCTGTAAACCTAAGCCTAACACTTGTCAAAAAATATGTGAAGTTACTACAAGGCAGTGGGGGGAAATAAAAATACAATGCATAATATTTCAGTTTTTGTCCATAAAATATTCTCATCCTTGTGGAGAAAGTAGTCAAGGAAATGATTTCATGTTGAAAAGTGCAAATAACTGAGGACTGAGTAGAACTCTATATGAAATATAGCCTAAGTTTATACAAAAGTAATTCTTTCTAATGAGATCTGGGGAATATTTATCATAGACATTTGATTTATGATTTAGAAAATAAAATTTTTGTGTACATGTATAATATTTCATATTGATAATTAATAGAAGGACACTGTTCCGAGGTCAGATGTAGTAAAAAATGGACAGATATAAAAATAGAGCAACAAATTTGACATACTGAGACATATATGATAGAAATAGTCTGATTCAGGATGGATTAAATGTAGAAAAATAGGTCTGGTGAAATAGTGATTAATGCTGAGGCCATACATGGTAATAGATGCTTTAGGCTGAAGGAGGATATATATATTTTTTCCAGGTTGAATTTTTATTTCATAGCAGTAAAGTAGGCCAATGACACTTGTAAGTTTTCTGGTTTGTGGAATTGGCACCAAGGTCGGATTTTGTGTATTATGAACATTCCTCTTTGGTGACCCCAGAAGAAGTAGTCCTAAAAAAGGTTTGAGAAAAAAAAAAAAGTATAATAAAATACTTAAGCAAGAATTATTTTACTTTAACTTAAGCAGTTCTATATATCCCATAAATGAAGTATTAAGGACTTATGTGCTATGCTGAAATTGAGAATAACGAAGTATACATTTCTTTTTTTCAAAATCAGGCTTAGATGGACACTGACTGGGCTTCATCTCTAATCACATGTGGCAGTTTTTCTTTTGTTACTTTCCCAGCTGTTCCCAAGTTCCACCAAATGTATTAATGCCAGTATAGTCCCTTCAAGAACCAGACCAATGCTACTCCAAA
This sequence comes from Ursus maritimus, assembly GCF_017311325.1. NCBI lineage: Eukaryota > Metazoa > Chordata > Mammalia > Carnivora > Ursidae > Ursus > Ursus maritimus. The sequence goes on along the minus strand of NW_024424230.1, from coordinate 6,817,034 downwards.
GAGACACTTATTAAGTAGGCATATTTTATTAGGAAATTTGCTGCTGGCAAATATCCATGTGCACGTATGATGCCACCTCAGATATTTGTAAGTGAAACTTTAAGCACTCTTCTCTGAAACTGGTGATTTCCATCTTTTTGATATTTTTTGGTCCCATGGAAAGCAAAACAGAAGAGAGAGTGTCTTTAATGTGCATTATGAGGTTGTGGATTGAGGTAGAATGGGAGTTCCAAGTGTGTTAGTTTTTGCTCCAGTGGAGGACACAATAAATTCTACCAGCGTCCCCGGTGACTCTTGTAAGACTCTTTAAGACTCTATTATTTCTAAGCACCACTCTAATCTGATGACCCCCCTCCCCCCCAAAAAAAAATTCTACCTGATTTGAAGAGAGAATCCTGTACTGACACTATCTCTTCGACTGGTACTTTACTCTCAAAGTAAAGAGGCATTTGCCCCAAGTTTAATGCATAGAATTACGCTAAATTTTATTAACATATAAAAACCAGTTTGTCAAATATCTGAAATGAGCAGACTTCAATTTTCCTCGTACATTTTTTTTTTTCTTTTTTTAGAGAGCGGGTGTTTTAATGTGAAGTGAAATCTGTAATTGATTCTAACATCAGGGTATTAGAACACCACAAATAATCCAGTGGTTTCGGCTGTGTGGTCCTTTGGGGGTACCAGTTATTTTCTAAAAAATAGCTTTGTTGCTACACAGGTACTCAGTGCCACAGATACTCTGGGTTTTAAATGATGGCGAATTTTGGTGAATTTGTATGTGCTGGAATACATCGGGTATTTATTTCCTACTGGTTGTGCCATCCCTTTTAGAAGCCAGTGGAAACGTTTGGGGATTGACATTATTCTGATGGAGTGCCGTCGAATACATGCTACCGAGCAGAACATTTATTATTTTTCCTGGGGCATTTTTAAGAATTACCTTTTAAACAATGTTTCACTCATGATCTATAAAAATCTGCAAAGATTTACAGTATCTGTGTATAGTATGAGAATATTATTACTTCAAAGTGAAAATGAAATTCTAAGACCAAATCTTTTGAGGATTAAATTAAAAGTAGCCTCTCTGGAAATTTTTCCATCACTAATTGGTGCCATTTTTAAAATTTTCAATCATTCATGAAATTTATTGAGCAAATACCACGTACCAGATATTGTGGAATCTAGGTTAACAGTGGAGAAAACAAGCAAAACTTACTTTCTCCATGCAGCTTATGGAATTCAAACATTCAGAGACTGGTTGCAATTTCAGAGAGAAATGCAGATTTTTCTTATAGCCATCACTCAAGATTTTTTCCAAATATTTGAAATATATTGAAATAGAATCATATCTCTATATGTATCTGACAAAATAATGCTGCTGATATATTCCTAAAACAGAGACCAAATGATACCTAGTTATAAGAAGACGCACTGTTAGTGTTGGTGGCAACTAGTAATGTAAAATTGAATAAATCTATTTTATTAGAACATGAGTTCAGATTAAAAACACAGTTTAAGAAAATTATTTTAGTTATAAAAATAAATTTTAGAAGTATTCAATTACAAAGCTATGTTTTTAAAAACTTTTAGTCAATATAAATATGGACATATGGTATGAACAATATGAATTCAAATGAGTAGTATTGAAATCCAAAAATATATTTATTATAGTGAAAAATGGCATATTTAATTAGTTGATACTATCTGAAAAGAACTGTGGATAAAAGTTGTGCTTCTAGGGGCACCTGGGTGGCACAGCGGTTAAGCGTCTGCCTTCGGCTCAGGGCGTGATCCCATTGTTATGGGATCCAGCCCCACATCAGGCTCCTCCGCTATGAGCCTGCTTCTTCCTCTCCCACTCCCCCTGCTTGTGTTCCCTCTCTCGCTGGCTGTCTCTATCTCTGTCAAATAAATAAATAAAATATTTTTTTTTAAAAGTTGTGCTTCTAGTTAGGTAATAATATTGATGACTGGTAGGCAGTTTAATTCATGTAATAACTAATGAGCATATTGCATTGCAAAATATATTTTTGCATTCTGTGGAAGCAGATTTAAGCAGCACTGTGAATATTGGTCCCTATTGGAATAAGCAGTTTCTTTTTTCTTTCTTTTTTTTTTTTTTTTTTTTGAATAAGCAGTTTCTATTCTGGATCTTTCATGAAATGGCTGTCCTCTAGAAAAACAAATTTATGGGAATTATTTAAAACAGATTCTACATAAGGCATAAAGTTGGAAAGAAAAATAGGACAGATAACTACATTAGTTCTACTTCTTACTTTACTTTCGCATGGGTTGCTAAACAAATCACTTTATCTTGTTGCATCCCAGTGGGCTAAGCTTCACTTTGCAACCTAGTGGGTTGGAAGGTTCTGATAAAAGAATAGGAGGTTTTCATGGGTGGGTTTGGGGCACAGGTAGCTTCGTTAAAGAGTATGACCAGAGTACCCTCAACAGGAAGTTGGAGTTGGAACAAAGACCTGATAAAGGTACAGGTGAATGTCAACAGTATTTTAAACAACCTAAACCAGAAGTAAGTGATCAGGGTCAGCATTTGGTCAAGATAGGAAAGGATGTGGATAAGAAGCATTGGGAACACGGGAGATGAAATAGATCAAGACAGAGGATCAGATGATGTGGAGCAAACTCTTTAGGCCACACTGTGTGCTCTGATCGAAGAAGTGCCCATCACAACCTTTATCAAGAATATTTGTGCATTGAGCATCACAACATTTGAAATTCCAACAGGTACTATTTTGGCTTCTGAAGCATTTCGTTCTTTAAAAAAACAAACAAAAATTTCAATTAGATTCCCAGGCTAACTAGTTAACCGTTTCCTCATTTGTGCTCCATTGCATGACACCTAAACTCTGTGTGCCCATTTGTGGCCCCAAGAATAGGACTCGTCAGCGGTGTACAGCCTCCTCTTTGATGAGCTGGCTTCTGGTCCATGTTCCTTGGTTAGGCCTGTGCTCGCCCCTTCACAGAGAGGTGCACACTTCTCCTTCATGTGTTCACCCAACGTAACAACCCTCACCACACATCTACAAAACAAAGGGCAAAACAACTGAGAGTCTCGCATTCTGCTGGACAGGCACCGTGCAGAATAGTACTCTCTGATTATGCCAGCTTCAAATGTGTTATTTTCGTCTTACCATTTCTGGAGAACTAAAAGCCTGCCAATCAAAATGTAAGATAATTAATTGGCTATGCCTAGAATTTGTTCAAAGACAAATCCCGGTTTTGTGAGGCCTGAAGCTTATGCAGTGTGGGCAATAATCTTTTAAAAATGCATACAACATTACTAAAACTAAATTAGATACGAGGCCCTGGAAGGAGCCCATGCAACTGGGAGGCCCTGAAGCTTCATCTTCATTAGCTTCACAGTAAATCTGCCTTTGTATGTAATATAATTGCTCCTCACTTATTAGCAGGCGTGAAAGGAATGGTGAAATCAGCAAGTGGCTGGCCTTGGAGCTGCAAGCAAAGTCAAAGATAGGCTGTTGCCATCAGCTTGATGATTGCTTTCAGAGACTGAGGCTGAGGACATTTTCACTAAAATACCATCTGAAGAGCAGAATCGGTCTGGGGAGCAGAGGATCTCAACACTTTACTTTTTAATTTCCCACTCCCTACTGCCTCTGCTGTGTGGGTCTTTTATTTTTAAGGTACACTCTTACGGGTATACAGCGCAGGCCAAGTCTGCTTTTTAGTAGTTCAGAATGGAGTTGGCCAGCTTTTTGTGTCTGCATGTATTATACTAAATATTTAAAATAGACCTTTATATACTACTACATAATTTACCCAACTATTAATTATTTAAATACCTGAGTTTAATTGCATCCTCCCAAAAGATATGTTGAAGTATGAACCCCCAGAACCTCAGAATGTGATCTTATTTAGAAATAGGGTTGTTGCAGATATAATTATTTAAATTAGTATGAGGTCATAGATGACTAGAATGGGCTCTTAATTCAATAAGAATGGTGTCTTTATAAGAAGAGTAGAGACACAGACCCACACGGAGAGATACCACGTGATGTCAGAGGCAGAGGTAGGAGCAGCGCAGCTGCAAGTCAAGGAGCTCCAAGGCTTACAGATGAGACAAACCACTAGGAGCTGGGAAGAGGGAAAGAAGGTTCTCCCCTACAGGTGTGTCAGAGTGAGCACAGCTCTCTGGACAACTTGATTTCAGACCTCTAGCTCCAAGAGCTGTGAAAGAATAAGTGTGTTGTTTTGAGCCACCTGGTTTGTAGTCCTTTGTTAGAGCAGCCCTCCAATACCCTAATATGGTATCTAATACCCATTGTGGGGACTAGGTGCTGGGCATATAGCAAAGAATAAGATAACACACTCCCTTTTGGGCAGTTTATCTGTTGAGGAGTGTTGTCTATCATCTATCTCTATGTAACAAATGCAATAGAAGGGAAAGTCTGTTCTTTAGATTTCAGTTTCTTTTCTAGGTATCTAATACAGGTATTTTTATTTTTTATTTTATTTTATTTTATTTATTTTATTTTATTTTATTTTTTAAAGTTCCATGATTCATTACTTGTGTATAACACCCAGTGCACCATGCAATACATGCCCTCCTTACTACCCAGGTATTTGTGATTTAGATAAAATTATATATATTGCACATAATGTTTATATTAGATACATATTTTTAGACATGTTTATTTAATGCATAGTATATGAAATCATCTTGTAAACTAGAAAGCATACTAAATAATGGCAGAAGGTTGTTCTATACAGGTGAAGTACTAGATTAGACTTGGTGCTTTTGACGGCATAGGACAGTATTCATTAATCTTAAAAAAGAAAAAAAAAAGAAGTGATAAAAGGCTTGAGTAGCTGGCTCCATGGAGGACAGCTGTTTCAGGAAAACTATCTGTGGCCTGCTGGTAAAGAATCCTATACAAGGTGTGAAACAGAATAAAATTAATGGCTAGGGCAATAGAAGAATACTTCACAGAAGAGGTAAGAAACCTTGGGCAGAAGAAAAAAAAGTCATTTAAAAGGCAAATAACATCAGATTCTCCATTTGCATTGAATCATGGTCCTCCTGCTTACTAATAAATCTTAGGCACTTAGCATTGTGAATCTTTGTGCATTTTCAAAAAATCTGAGATAAAGATAACTATCTTGAAGAGTTACTTATGAAGTTTAATTCAGGTAATATATGTAAAACACATTATTTCATCAGACTAGGTAACCAAATTGGTATTGTTTATCTTGCCAAGTGTAATAACATTCTTTCCTATCCCCAGTGGTATGCATGTGTGTGCATGCAAACAAAACAATCTTTACATCCTAATCCCTGGAACCTGTGGCTATGTTACATGTTATATGTTAGGTTATATGGTAAAAGGGAATTAAGGTAGCAGACGGAATTTAAGATTGCTGATCAGCTGACCTTAAAAGAGACAGATTATCTTGGGTTATCCAGGCATGCCTGATACAATCCCAAGTCTCTTTAAGTGTGAAAGAGGAAAGTACAAGAATCACTGTCACTGTGTCATAATTTGTTACAACAGCAATTGGAAACTAATACAGTTCTTATAATCTCACTAAGAAATACAGGACACTTCCCAGGACAAGGAAAGTAATGAGCCTATCATGAGGAAACGCGCGATCCTTTACTGAAACAAAAACTAAGGGAAATGTGGGCATATTGTAGGTGTTGCAGTACATTGTGATTAAGTGCTTGATAGAAATGAAAAGTTTTGTTAACTGGGACATTAAATTTAGATTTGAAGAAAAGCTGCTGGAAGGGTGGAGGTGTTGGGGAGTGTGTTTTATGCCCTGCACCTGGAATCGCCTGATTCATGCCTTGGTAAAGAAGAAAGATGAGAAGTTAGGAAAAATTGAAAAGCTGAAAGGAGTCATGAAGTGATAAGTGATGAAGCCAGAGAGACCAGCACTGTAATACAGGTATCCTGTTCTTTTGCCAGATCCTATCCTTTCCTATCCTGTCTTATCCTTTACTATGTTATTTATCTCCTACAGCATACTATTTCATACCACACCATTCCACACCTTCCTAGCAGCTGTAGAATAGTGTAGCGTACCAGCATGTTTAATCAGTCTGGAATCTGATTAAATTCATTGGGTCCAGGGACTGGTCAGTTATTATCTTGGGTAGAGGAGATAATTTTGAAAGCCTATTTCTCTTGAATAGGTAAAAGAGGGATTAAAAACAAGTCCTTCTCTAGTAGGGTGTTTTGAAGATTAAATAAGGTAATACAGTACCTGGAACATATTACTATGTTACCGTAGTTCCTCTTATGACTATTACAGGTGCCAACTCAGGAAGCACATTGAAGGCCATGTTAAAGAGTTTGAGCTTTATCTTCAGAGGAATAGGAATCCAAGGAGGATTTTCTCTAGGAGGGAAATGGCCCAATTTGCATTCTAGAATAATTGTACAAATAACGTAGAGGAAACACACACACTTTCCTATCTTCCTTCTCAATATTCACTTAAATGGCGGCAAATGAAGAAAAAGATACAAACTGTCACAAAGAACTCAGGAAAGGAGATAACACGAGAGGAGAGACATCAACCACATTTTGGAAAATGTTAAGACCAGTGGATAAATAGGAGCTGATTTAGCAAGGCAAAGAAAGTTGAAACCTGAATGTCTGTCATGGAGGAAACAAGAAGCCTCTTTGTAGCACAACCTTTGAAAGGCTCAGAAAATTGTAGAATTATGTTCCTACAAAACACGTGTTTGGGGAAGTACTGAAATGAGGATAGGGCAACTGGCTCTTTTAGCCACTGTTGTCTTTCCCAGTCTGTAGCAAAAGATGAGAAGTTGAGCCTTCAGAAAGGCTGAGCTTAAGGGATTCCGGAAAAATGGAAACCAGCCACAGAGGGGCTAGGAGGGAAGTGCTGTACTATTACAGGGACCTTTGAATAAATGTATGCATATGGAAAAGTGAGAGCCCCCATTGCCCTCCTGAACCTCCAGAATTCTAGTAGCCAAGCAAATTCTGTTCTGGCGCTTAATGAAGTGTTCCTCTTGGGGAATATGTCTAAGTTAAAAGAACAAACAAACAAACAAACAAACAAAAAACAGACTATAATCATTGGTTATTTATGTGTCCTTCAAAGAAGCTGCTGAGTCCCCAGCCTACTTTACTATGGGCTAGCACATGAATGCCTTATAACTAATTACTTCCTATCGCCCACCCTTTCTTTTTTCTACTTAGGATTTCCCACACCTCACAATATCATTTATATAGTTATATTCCCCTTACATTGTTTTGTTCACTACTCTCTCCCCAGTGCCCCTTAGAATATTGCAGGGTGCGCTCTCTCTCTCTCTCTCTACATATATATGCACATATATATGTAGTATAATTTTATATAATATAAAATACATAAATTTTTTGGTAAGTAAATATTGAACAGTTAGATTTCTGCCTTCCCTGCTTTATTGCCTTTGCATTCAAGGAAAAAGATCAACCCAAACAAATAGAAAAACGTAGCTCAGTAGAAATGGGGGCAATGTACTGAGCAGAAGAAACCCTGTGAAGGAAAACTACAAAACTACAAAATTAGGAAAAAATAAAAGATACTGCATGCTTATCGTAAGAACAGGTGCTATAAAAAAAAGCAAATCAATAAGAAAGAACACTTCAAAAACTATAAAAGCAAAATTTTATTTGAATAATGAAAGCTATTAATGACAGTGTTGAAAATATACCTTGATATTAGATATGATCAACGAATGGAAGCATCTGTATAAAACTTTAAGATAACTTTATACTCTGTGATGAAATATTAAATACTTTCTAATAAGATTACTAACAAGGAAACAATATCCAATCTCACTACCTCTAATCAGTGTAATACTATAGGTCCTTGTCTGTGGAAGAAGGCGCACACACAAAAAAGCATAAAATTCAGGAAGGAAGATATTAAATTATCTCAGGTTACAGGTAATATCAGTGTTTATTTAGAAAATCCTCAGTAATCCATAAGAAAACTAGCTAGTAGAACTAAGTAAATTTAGAAAAATCTTAATGGAACAGATTAATCTTCATATAAGGTATATTTTTATAGTAGCTACAACTTGTTAAAGTTAGATTTTTAAAATAATACTTTTTGTAGTATTGTCTAAAATACAAAACAGGAATAAATTTAACAAAAAGGATTGAAGAAGGTAAGAAAAATAATCTAAATTTGGAGCTTTCTGGAATTCAGATCTACCTATTTTTTTTTTTTTTGGCACCTATTAACTTGGATTCTCACACAGTCCCATGAATTCACATAAAATACACATACTGTGCCCTGTTCCTTAAACGTGCCCCTATATCACATTTCTTATAGTTAGAAGACCCTTCCACAAGATATCCACATGCTCACTTAATTTTTATCTTTCAAGTATCATACCTTCAGTGGTTACTTCTTTGTTCGTCCTACCTAAGAAATCTCTGGTACAGCTTTCTATCATTTTTTACAGATGATTTTTTCTTTGTAACACTTATCTTCTATCACCCCCACTAGAATATAGTTCCATGAAGGCAGTAACCTTATCTGTATTACATCATGTACACTAGAAAAACATTCCCAACATATACTCATTAAGATAATTAATTAATTTTATCAAAGAAGAACGGAGGCTATCTCCTGGGCAGGTAATCAACACTATCTGACAACGTGATTAATTACAATACTCAAGGGCCTGTGTGGCTCAGTCTTTAAGCATCCGCCCTTGGCTCAGGTCAGGATCTCAGAGCCCTGGGAATCAGTCCCACATCAGGCTCCCTGCTCAGTGGGAGACCTGCTTCTCCCTCTCCCACTCCCCTGCTTGTGTTCCCTCTCTCACTGTCTCTTTCTCTCTGTCAAACAAATAAATAAAATCTTTAAAAAAATTACAATACTCATTTGTGAAGGCAAATTGCCCTTTTCTCTCTCTAAAGATCCTTGAAAGGATGCTCAGTAAGATTTTTAAGATTATTTATTAAAGAGAGAGCAAGAACATCCATGCAGGGCGAGGGGCAGAGGGAGCGCGAGATAGAAACTCAAGCAGACTTGGTGCTGAGCGTAGAGCCCAAGGCAGAACTCGATCCCAGCACCGCAAGATCATGATGACCTGAGCTAAAATCAAGAGTAGGCCACTTAACAGACTGAACCACCCAGGTGCCCTTCCTCAGTAAGATTTTTACATTTAATTTCAAGAATATACTAAAATAAAGACTGATATTAAAGGGTAAAGCACATTTAATTTTGCATTACCTAATGGACAGATTTTACAGATTTTGTAAATAAAGCATTTACAAGTTAGAATATAGAAGTAAGGGGCACCTGGGTGGCACAGCAGTTAAGCGTCTGCCTTCGGCTCAGGGCGTGATCCTGGCGTTCTGGGATCGAGCCCCACATCAGGCTCCTCCGCTATGAGCCTGCTTCTTCCTCGCCCACTCCCCCTGCTTGTGTTCCCTCTCTCGCTGGCTGTCTCTATCTCTGTCGAATAAATAAATAAAATCTTCACAAAAAAAAAATATAGAAGTAAAAAATATTACTCAAAATATAGACTAGATAAGTTAGAGATTGAAGATATTTTAAAAAGTTAATAAGAGAACCAACAGTCAACATACCTGACATATTGCAAATAAGCCATGATTAAAAACAAAACAAAACAAAACACTTTCTTTGTAATTATTCTTAGTAACTCTCATTTCCCTCCTGCATGTTCAATCTTACATATATTAGGACTCCAAAATGCAACAAATATTTGCACAGTATATGATCATAAAATATGGCTAAAATACATTGACCTACATGTAAATTACAATTTTTTGCTTCTTTCTTTTAACTTATTTATTTTTGTTCCAATAAGAGAGAAGAGAGGACATGAGAACATGTTCTGAAGATAATTATTAAATAGTTCTAAAAATGATGAAAATTATGCATTCTCAGATGACAAAGCACCAGAAAATCCCAGCTGGAATAGTTAAAAAAGGAATAACTTACCTAGTTGATCAATGTGAAAATATAGAATTCCAATGTAAAAGGAAAATATAGTGAAAACAGCAAGAAAGAAAAGATACATGTTTTTTATAATCAGTTATTAGATATACAGCTGATTTCTAGTATGCCATAATGAAAGTCATAAGACAATGGGATAACATTTTCAAATTACTACAGAAAAATAAATGTTTTTATAGACAAGATAGCCATATTTTAACATGGTAATGGTTGATGTCAAAGAGTTAACATTGTTTTAATTAACAATATTGTTTTTCTATGATTGATGTTGTCACTTGGATACAATAATTCTCTCCTCAAAATGTCCATATATCACATCTGTTATCACAGCTATTATCAAAGTAAATTGTAGTTTTCATTTTTATAACACTGGACACTGAGCTTCTTGATGTAAATTACCATTCAATAATATATTTTTATTCTCTCTCAATTAATATCTTTTTATTAATTTCTATGATCAGGATTTAAGAAGAGTCTTCTCTATATCTCCCATACTCAAAATAGGGAAGGTTTGATGCTTTCTTTCTCCACATGGTTCCACCAGAGTTGCAGTTAACAGCACTGATCAGGACTGTCATCTGAAACACACCCAGAGACTTAGCCTGAAGGGTTAAAACAGCAGGATTGGGGGCCGCCTGGGTGGCGCAGCCGTTAAGCATCTGCCTTCTGCTCAGGGTGTGATCCTGGCGTTATGGGATCGAGCCCCACATCAGGCTCCTCCGCTATGAGCCTGCTTCTTCCTCTCCCACTCCCCCTACTTATGTTCCCTCTCTCGCTGGCTGTCTGGCTGTCAAATAAATAAATAAAATCTTAAAAAAAAAAAAACAGCAGGATTGGGGTTAACTGGTAATGGAGTCACCCATTTGAGCAAAGTATCGAAGTAAGAAGCAACGATAGTTCAGAAAAACAACTGCAACCATGCTCCTTCCTTACTTTCGGACTTATTCAGTCCATTTTCACTGGTTATTTAGACAGCACAAAGCAGTATATCAGGTACTAGGCTTACAAATGTAGGTATATACTTCAACTGGATGATTAAAGTTCTAAAAGCAATGATGAAAGTCTGAAAATGGTTTTATTACAGCCAGCTACAGACTCATGCCATTAGATCTGGGGTTCTTTTATGTCATGACATACTGAGAAATCTCACACCGTTGCCTCTCATCCTTTGGATCATGCCAGAGTCAACATATCGCCATATTTATATCTTACAGAAATGACAAAAGACAAAGTGAGGTGGCTAGTTGTAAATTCTCCAAGTGATACAAATCATTTGCAAAGAGCAAAGAAACACTGTTTTTTCCTAGCTGTTACAAAAAGCCAGACGTAGTGGTGTTAATGGATTAATTTAGCAGTGGTTGAAAATATTGTTAAATTTTCAAATTCCTAAAACCGGAAAGCAAGTGATCAGTTGTATACAGACTGTAACAATTAACTCATAATCTATTATTTATCTTGATGATTGGATTAAGATACTGAAATCAAGGCTGAATGATGTTTATTTTGAAAATTCAATCTGAGACCAAGAAAAACTCTTTTTTTCCCCCAAAAACCCACTCATAAGAAAAAAATGTGCATATGGAACATGCTTGTGTTACATTATCCTTTTAGGTAAAAGGACATTTGATTGGAGTCTGCACATGTGTGGGTGTAGGTTATATAGTTATAAACTCGGTACAATCCTCAGATCCTTCTGATTTTTTTTTTAATGGAGTAATTTAATCAAATAACATTTCTTGAAGAAGTGCTGCCCTAGGCAAGGTAACCACATTCTTTTGGATTAAGATTTAGTGATCTCCAAAACACTTTGTCTAGGACATTAAATTGTTTTTGCTTTCTTGATATATGCAAATGAACCTTGCTTTAAATAAATGTATTATTCTTGATTATTCTGATATCCCTACTAAAGTATTCAATTATTTATATATAGTAAGTCTGAAAAATATAAATGCATACATCATACATAAGCATAAAAATATACATGAAATATATCAACCTATATTTTGTCCCTTTTGTTTTCTTATACAGCTTTTGTTATTTTTTTTCTGTAGTTTTTTTAATACAGTCATTGTAAGTGTTTTGCATTTTGTCTCCTTAAATTGAAGTTGGTACTTTCTATGTGTGTATAATTGAGAAATGACCACATTTCTGTAAAAATACCTCCTTTTTTTAAAAGATGGAAGCTGACTGGCTTTGTCAACCTGTTTGACCAAAGGAGGTGTGTTTTATCAGACAGCATTTAATCTTCAAAATGTCAAAAAACAAAACTAGTTTTAAACTTACGTTTGCCATATTTTCTCTTAATTCCACTGTATTTATTTACGTTGATACTTGCATATTAAATATGCTCAGTGTATAAAGGTTTAAAGTTCTGTATTCACTTAGCACATAAATTATAAAAACGGACCTGTGTTCAGCTTTTAAAAGTCTTGTCACATTGTTACTGCTATTATTCACTTGTGTTTGGTATTGTTCACAGTCCCTTCATATTATGTTTGTCTTTATGATAATGAGTAGGCAAAAACCAAATTGTATATACCCGTGGATGGAATAAATTCAGGAGTAAATTATCTAGAATAGTATTATCAGAAGTATTTCATTTATATCATAAAAGTGGGCATTTTGTATTTACTGCAACTTTCCTATTTTGATAAATAAGCAAATTAAAGCCTACTCATCAGAATGTGACTTTCACAGCAGTTCTCTCTCTGTCCCATGGTTATCCGATGATATTTTTCTTCTCTTTACAACATTACTTTGGATTGAGGGATCAGCCATCAAGATTGAAATGACAAACTGATTGATGATGATCAAGGCAGAATAGAATCTCACTTGCTCTTTCATGGCTTACATGGCCATTTCTTTACTAATATCAGCCAAATTTAGTTATATCCAAAAAATCAACAAATAGGTTTCAAAGCAAAAGTAGGGAGAGGAAAGATGGATAAAGAATGTGCCATATTTGCTCTGGCACCTTGGGGACGCTAACTACTTTGGTAAGTTTATCCATGCTCAATCACTATGACATAGAGCTGGGAGTGGATCCTCTGAACCAGGTGCTAACTCAAAGCCAGGTTCTGGAAGACATGCCAATGACAAGCAGAACAACTTGTGAAATCTGCCCTTCAGCAAGTAATATTCAGACAGTTGGATACAATGTGTTGTAGGTGAGTATAGTTTTTCAATCCCTGGAACCTTGGGGAAAGTTATAGGAAAAAAAGAATATTCACTATCAGTTTATTTTTGCTAATTTTCCACTTGAGCTCCCCTTGCCAAATACATTCCAATAAAAAGTACTATATTCATGTGAATTGACGCCACCTTAAGTACTTGTTTAGTATGTCAGTAAATTATTTTCAAAATTTTTGATAAATGATATCAAGCAGTCTTTACAAAGAAGATGGAAATTTATTGTGATGCCAAGAATGTACAAAGATTTTTAAAAGAATTTTATTTTAAAAATATTTTGAGCATAGTTGTCATACAATGTTGCATTAGTTTCAAGTGTACAACATAGTGATTTGACAAGTCTATACATTATGCTATGCTCACCACAAGTATAGCTACCATCTGTCACCATACAACGCTATTAAAATGTCATGGACAATATTCCTGGTGCTATGCCCTTTATTCCCGTGACCTATTCATTCCATAACTGGAGGTCTGTATGCCCCCCTCCCTTTCAACTGCTTTGCCCATCCCTCCACCCTTTTCCTCTTGCATCCATCAGTTCTCTGTATTTGTAGGTCTGATTCTGCAAATACTTCTGAAGTAGTAGTTTTACTATGTGGTCTTCTTTAATTACCTTAATAATTTTCCTAGAATGAAAAACCATTTTTAATGAAACTAGAATCTTTTTAATAATAAATTTTAAATGGGTAACTTATTAAAGATTTGTTTTCACATAATGTCAAAACCTTTATTTAGTAATTCAGTTACTGGTCTTATAGATCTATTAAAAAGAACTTTAATAATTGGTATTTGCCTATTTAAGTACAGGTTCTTTATCACCAAACATATAGACAATTATGAATTATAAAATTTAATTTACATAGTTTATTTAAAAAATGTAAACTTGTCAATATAATTCCTGTCTTATATTAACAAAATAATTAAATTGGAATTATATACCAATAGAGAACTTAAAATACAACCTATATCTTAATCCTAAACACACAAGAGTTAAGCATGAAAAAAAAAAAAATAAAACCCATTTGTAAACTCTTCATATGAAGGTTAGCACTATTAACATACATTTAAATCATACATTCAGATGAGCAAATAGATTACTATATATATTTTATTTAATCTGTATGTACATATATATATGAAGAAGATGATATAATCCCAAATTAGGGTAGTGGCACATTTTCATTTAATTGATTTCTATACTTTTTCTGTAAACGATAAAACGCAGTTATGAAACATTTTTTTAAAAAGTATCAAAAACAGTGAATAACATGTTCTCAGAAGTTCTGTTCCTTAGTTCAAGTTTATATTGTTTGCCAAGAAGAGATTATCTAGCAAACTGAATAAAAGGAGGGAGGAGAAGCTATGAAGTCAGGTGACGGCAGATTTGCAGACCAAGCAGGATGCTCAAGGCCGTGAAACTTGGTCACAGCAGGCTCTTCATTAGCAAAGGGATTTTCCAGAGGCGGCTTTAGCAAGCTAGTAGCTTCTTTTTCAGTGCTCTTCAATGAATCCAAATTTTACCACTGAAAGTATAAACCTATAGAGAAATTTCATGATGAAGACTTATAAAATCAAGAGTTAGGTGAGGGACCTACCTTTACCATAGGCTGTAATTGAAATAACTGGTGAACTAGAAAAAAAAAAATGGAGTTTTCCATTTACATTTTTACGTGTAATTATGCCCCACGATATGTAGAAATTTACCCGACATTTTGCTATTCATATTTTAGCTGTTGCAAACTCCTCTATATGAAATTCCTAACAATCTTCTGAAATGTATATTATTGAAGGATAAAACATTTGTTTATGTAAAGGTGTGGGAAATATTAAAACCACATCAGGAAAATAAATGTGAGCCCATCAACATAATTCTTTGATTTTATATTCATTTTCCTTACCAAAGTTTTGGGTATTATACTGTTTTTGTAATCATTTTGAAAAGACTACGTTCTCGGTTATGGACACGTGCTTTCACTGATGAAAAATCTGAGTTAAGTAATCATTTAAGACAACAGCAGCATTTGGGTCATGATGGGCAAAACATGACAGCACATATTTTCCAAATTAGTTGTCTCAGGAAAATGTGTGTTGAGAACAATGCATGTGTTAAGTTGTATCCTTTGGCCTAATATTCCAATCTCATAAACTCTTAAAAATGACCTATCTTATGTCTTGCTAAGGTGTGGTAAATTATATTTTAAACCTAATTAGATGTGCTGATGGACATCTAGAGGAAAAGTTGTATTCCTATCAGCATTTTTATTTTATATATTCCTGGAAATTTGAACATTTAATATCACAAAAGGTATGTGGGAAAAGGCATAGAACATTTGATTTTGTTCTCTTACTTTGGAAAATTTGTATATTTAAACTAGATGTGATATATTATCTTCAGATACTTAACCATGCCAGGAAGTTATACTTCAAGTGAAAAGAATTCACAGAAATTTTCCTATTATTCCTCTTGGTTCTCAAGGAATGATTGTGAGGCCTTTGGAACATGTGTTTTTGCATGTAACAATTATAAAGTGATTGTTTTATAAACTATTATATATGTATTAAAATATTACTTAGTTCATCACTGCCTTTCTAGAACTAGAGTTCTTTTGATTTCTTCTTTGGAAAAACAATCCAGGAAAAAAGTTATTAATAAACAATCTAGGAAATCTAGGTTTCCTTTAGCAGAAAAGATACACAGTTTAAATTATTATTTGGGTTCCGGGTTTATTAACTTCTAAACTTGGAGCAAGGAGCAGACAAAGTAACATCACAGAAAAGTCCGGCACTATTTGAGAATGCAAGTATCACTTGGGATCAAGGATGTGTACTGCAGACCACAATAAAGACGGATTCAGGAATGATACCAAGGTTTGCTTCTCAAAATATAAGTCACGCAAGTGGAATGCTTCAAGGCCTTCTTAGTAAAACACCATTTGATTTCTCATGAGAATTTGTTGCCAGACAAGCAGCTCTTAATTAAGAATATAAATAATAACATCCCTCAGGAGGGCTGTGGAAATAATCGGCAGTGTCAGAATATTAACGTTTTACTTCTTTTTCCCACCCCCTACAACCCGCCCCCCACCCCTGCCCTGTACTGGCCCTTACATCTTAGTCCCTATGTTGTAAGCTAAATTACTAATGAAGTTTTCCATGCTTTCTGGATCTGGTAGTGGTCAGAATTAAAGTAAACATTTACTTTTGGAATCATCAACACCTGTGACTCTATTAAAAAATATGGAGACCCTTCTACTCTGTAAATTCCCAGATTTAATTCATAATAGAAAACACCTTTGAAACTTTTTTTTTTCTTTTTAAATATTGAGTCATACTGGTCATTCACAGAAGAGGCTTTAGCTGCTGTTGGTTGTGATGATTTGCGTGTCATCCTTTCTCCTCCTGAGTCGGCATCCTGACGTGGATGGTTGGAAAGCGAGACTGCTGCCTGGGACCAGGAGAGCTTGTCTAGCTTTGACTGAGGTCTTTGGGGCAGCCACAGGATTAGCATGTGGCTACAATTCTTGCATCTGGTGGGCTGATTGAGACAACCCCCATCACCAGACAAAAGCTTTCTGGTTCAAGTTGTGATAAAAAACAGGATTTATATGAAGCAGTGGGCCCGTGTTGTGTATTGTTAGCTCAGGCTACCATAACAGACTACCACCGACTGAGCTGCTTAAATTAAAAAAATCATTCTTATAGTTTCGAAGGTTAGGAATTCCAAGATTAAAGGGGCAGCAGGGTTGGTTCCTTCTGAAGCCTTTCTCCGTGGCTTGTAGACGGCCATCTTGTCCCTGTGGTCTTCATGAAGTCTTCCCTCGGTGTCCACATTTCATCTGCTTCTAAAGACACCACTTATATTGGACTAGAGCCCACCCTAATGACCTCATTTTAACTTAATCCCCCCCTTAAAGAGTCTGTCTCCAAAGAAAACAGAAAACAAAACAAAACAAAAAATGGAAGGAGGAATCGATGTGATGGAAATATTCCTGAAAGCCCTAGAGGAGAAGATGAAGTGAAGCTCGGTGTCCTGTGCTTTCCTGGTGAGGGCACCTGCAGAATGTTTCCAGATATGCAGAGTGAATGTAAATTGAAAAGAAAATGTAATACCCTTTCCTGAAGATTTTCTTTGAAGTACTGTAGACATCTTACACTAATAAGTGCACTAAAATACCATAAAAATGAAGCAGCTTAGTCTTACTGAACAAAGTTTAAGTAGTTCAGCGTAAATATGGTCAACTGTAGCATAATAACATTTATGAAATTCAGAATTAGTTTTTAATATAGGATTTTATTATATTCAGGTGTTGCAGACACAGGTTAAAGTGACCCCTGACCCCCCAGTGAGTCACATCCTTCTGTAATCCCCTGTCCTTCAGTGTGGGTGGAACCAGTAACTGCTTTTAGCCAATAGAATATAGTGAAGCTGACGGGAAAGCCCACTCCTGCAATTGCCATGTTCCGTAAGACTCCATCTTATAGATTGGAGTAAGAAATTCTCCTTCTAGCTTTGAAGACACAAATAGCCATGTTGTAATTGGCTTACGGAGAGTTGCACGGGGCTGCCTGGAGCAGAAAGTGGCCCTCCCAACAGTCAGGGAGTAAATGAGGTCTCCTGTCAGTGGCTAGGAGAGGAGTTCTGTGGACATCCTGAGTGAGTCTGGGAGCTTACCTTTCCCAGTTGAGTGTCAAGATGAAAATGCAAACCAGCTGATGCCTCAGTTGCAGCCTTGTGAGACCCTGAGCAGAGAACCAAGTTAAGCTTTGCTGGGACTCCCATGGAAACTCTGGGATTACAGATGTGTATTGTTAATAAGGTGCTAAATTTTGTGATAATTTTTTCACACAGAAATATATAAAACTAAAACTTTCAAAATGTTAAAAAAAAAAAAAAAGACAGTTTATATCCCAGGACAAGGAAAATCCAAAATGTGTATTTGCCTTGATAATAATGGTTTTTCTTATTTCTTTGAAAATGGGTGAGTCCCCTGATTTCAGAATAATAGCATTTCAAAAACTGTTATATTTTGCTACAAAAACCCAGTTACCAATTTAGAATCTTTAGTGCCCCCTTTCTGCCGACGTATTTCACTGAATTTTGGATTTCCTTATTTTCAAAGCACCAGACCTTGGCATATTATAAAGTCAGACTCCCATTGTTCTGTTCTTCCATCTCTTCTTGACTGTTATTCTCCCTTTTTCTCTCCACCTTCTCACTCCTCTCGGACCTCGGCACTCCCACTCTCTGCCTCCTCCTCTTCCTCTACCCTGTCTCATTATCTGACTCTCAAACTAGGTAAAGCCTTACATGGAAATAATAGAAATAAATGGTTATTTGTACTAAAATAGGTTGTAACTAATGGCCTGAGAGCTTTGTAAAATGGTGAAGTATATATAATGCACAATTACATCAACCAAGACCGTAACAAAACAATTGGTTTATTAGCGCACTTTGAAAGTATTTTTCCTCTGTAAAAAATATAGAATAAATAACTCTTCTGCTAATAATTGGAAATGTAATTAATAATTAAGATAAAAAATACATAGGGTAGTTATTGAGTATTTAGTCTTTTACCCAAAGCTATGATATATACTCTTGCTAATAAATAATAGCCTTATGCATATGTTTCTATGTATGTGTATATAAATAGGTGTGTGTATATATGTATATTTCTGTATTATGCTTTTTTTCTTTTACATTTACTTGAGTAAAGATGTAGTAGGTTACCTTTAGATTTGTAAAAAGGTACAGTGGGCAAGGTCATTGCCATGGTTGGCCTGTAGACAGAACCAAATGGATAGCACTCCAGTGTAAGGTTAAAGAATGATAGGCTGCCTGTCAGGAATTGTGAGCAAGGTGATAAGATTGCGATGATTAATCTGGTTAAGATAAACCAGTTTTATAGCCTTGAGTTCAATGATTTATGAGGGAGTGGTGACTCTAAGAAAATGTAGAGATAGTTTGTTTAAAGCAGGATGAGAAAAAGGAAAACAAAACCAAACACTCTTGGAGAAAGAAAGTAGATAATATTCCAATAAAATATAAATATAGTAAGATTTATGAGGAAGAGAAGTCATGAGATTTTAGAATAATAAATATTGCCAGGAGACACAGTTAATATTGTCTTTAATTGGTAAGGTATATCTTCTTAAATATTTACCCATCCTACTTCCATCCATTTAGACACAAAAATATGTAAAAGTCTATAGTCTAATTCAAGAAATACCATGTTATCTCTGCAACTTCTGAGACATAAGACATTGTTCATGAAAAAATATTATTTAAAATTCTTGACCAATAGCATTCTTTTAGAGTTGTCAAGTCACATCTACATGTGAGAACCCCCCATACACGATTTGTCATATGTATTTAAATATCTATTTATAGCTAACAGCCCATTCTTTAAAACAAACAAACAAAAATGACTTTATTTCAGAGTAACTTTAGACTTATGGAAGAGTTGTAAAGACAGTTCAGAGAGTTTCTGTATACCCATCTCCCAGCTTCAATTAATGTTATTTTAAATAACCATCATACACCTATCAAGGTGCATTTGATAGTGACGCAACATTATTAATTAAACCACAGACTTTATTTCTATTCCACCAGGTTTTCCCCAAATGTCCTTCTGATCGGAGATTCAATTTAGGTTACAAGATCCCATCTTTTTCAAAACCTATCCTTAGTCTTTTCTAATATAAGTTGGTTTCTTGGTCTTTCCTTGTGTTTTATTAGCTTGAAACTTTTGAGAAGTATTGATCTAGTACTTTGTAGTATTTGTCCTTTAACATGGGTTTTCCTGCTGTTTTCTCATGGGTGGGCCGGGGTTTTGGATTTTTTTTTTTTTTAATACCTCAGAGGCAAGTGTTCTTATTCTATCAGGAAGTACAGATAACTTCACTTGTCACGGTTGATCTACAAATCATGATCACTTGGTTAAGATGGTGTCTGCCAGGTTCCTCCACTGCAAAGTTAGTTTCCTCCTTTTTCATGCTCTATTTGTTACAAGTCAGTTGCTAAACTCAGGACATGCTGATGACGAAAGGAATTTACACCCCCCAGAGAAAGGAGTGTCAAGGAATTTGTAGACATGTATCACAGTAATTAAAAATATTTGGTGGGGGGTATGTTGAGGATATGCAAATATGCACTTTTCTCTTACTTGCCTACAGCAACTATTACTGCAGTGTTCTAATAGTAATTTTCTATTTTCCTTCTTTTACACTTATTATTTAGAAATTTCCTGAAAGGAAGATTTGTTCCTTATGTCCCATTTCTTTTTTTTCTTTTCTTTCTTTCTTTCTTTTTTTTTTCCTTAGGCTCCAGGCCCAAAGTGAAGCTCAAACTCATGACCCTGAGATCAAAAGTTGTGCTCTCCACTGACAGCCAGCCAGGCACCCCTCTCCCATTTATTTCTTAATTCATTAATTATATCCTGGGAATGTCCCATGGACTCATGGACATTTATTTTACTCTTTAGATTATAATCCTAAACTATCCTTACTTATTTCGTAGCTCAAATTATTCCAGTTTTGGCCATTGGGAGTTCTTTCAGCTTCCACCCTGAGAAAGAATTGGTTTTAGTTTAGTAAATTTTGATAGAAAATGGTGTTGGCTGATCCTAATTTTTCACAATGTGAAAGCATATTTTTCCTCAGTTTCTTTTTGCAGTAAAAAGATTAGTCATGTATTGGTTCATCTTCGTTTTACTGATGAAATATCTTAAGACAGAACAAAATATTTGTACGTAAGAGATGTAGTCCTATACCCAAGCTTACCTGAATAGCCATGATTTATAGATGGGCTTTTAGGTGACGGTTGTGGCAACAACAGTGATAATGAAGGGAAATCATAAAAATGGGTCGTACCTCCTGAGATGCATCTACTGCAAACCTGCATGTATGTAACAACAGTAAGTTTTTTGTTGTTATTGTTGTTTTTAAGATTTTTTTATTTATTTATTCGACAGAGAGAGAGACAGCCACACAAGCTGGAACACAAGCAGGGGGAGAGAGACGGAACACAAGCAGGGGGAGTGGGAGAGGAAGAAGCAGGCTCATAGCAGACAAGCCTGATGTGGGGCTTGATCCCATAATGCCAGGATCATGCCCTGAGCCGAAGGCAGACGCTTAACCGCTGTGCCACCCAGGCGCCCCAGTAAGTTTTTTTTTTAATTCATGAACTGCACCATGTTTTTGAAAATAATTAAAAAATATATAATATAAAGATGAAAAAAAATATGAAGATGAATTTATTCATGGTGTTTTCTTAGTTTAATAGTGAACTCTGTAAGCCCTATTCTTAAATACAGTTAAAATTGTTGGGTGGATCAGTGATTTAACACATAGAATATATTTGATTCTCTCTTAAAAACAACCAGAGAACATTACAGGCCACTTTTTTCAGGTTAACATCAGGTGAATTTGCACAGAGAACTGCCAGCAATTCGGAGGCTGCTTTTCTCATCATCTGCTGTCTAGTTTTTTAATTTTAGAGCACAACCCAGCTTTTAGTTTTTAATTTAGTCTTTAAAACCTTGCTTAGGCCTAGAAGATATAGGTTTAATTACTTGCTTATATTGTAAATTTGAAAATACTTTTCTTATCCCCGAAAATGTATATACAATATTTCGGTTCTCTTAATTACAACAGAACTAATGTTGGCAAAATTATTAACACCAATTACAAGTTTTTGATTACATGCCCATTATTTCAGAAGGATTAAATGCACATTTTAAATGCAAATAAAGATTAAAACAATTACATTAAGGTGTAGGTATAAATGGCATATCAGAATCCATAGGATTTAATACATTTAACATATTCAGGAAGTCTTGAGGAGTATATCTCACTTTGTCTTTACTCTTGTTCTAGGACCCATGTTTACAATATTCCAAAATTTAGTTGAGGTATATTTGGAACTTATATTAGAATTAATTAATGTCAGATTTCAAGAAAAAGTAAACCAGAGTTTTTCTGTTTTAATTAGGGATGGGTTTTATTGCTCTTGTTGTTTTGGATTTTGGCATTTAAAGGAATTTGAAGTCTATTTTATTTTAGTTATTTATGTTCAAAAACCATGCCAGAATTTTATTGCTCATTTCAGGGTCATTGCAACCTAGTATTGGGGTACTTTTAAAGATAACTTTACAGAACATGGGACACTTGGGTGGTGCCGTTGGTTGAGCATTTGACTCTTGGTTTCCGCTCAGGTTCTGATCTCAGGGTCGTAAGATAGAGCCCCATGTTGGGCTCCATGCTCAGAGTGGAGTCTGCTTGGGTTTTGCTTTCCCTCTTCCTGTGCCCCTCCATAATAGATAAATCTTTTTTAAAAAGATACTTTACAAAACATGGTAAATTGGATGTTTAATTTTTTTAACATTTATTTCTTTTTATTGATGAACAATAGACACACAACATTGTGTTAGCTTCAGGTGCCCAACATAATGATTCAGCATTTCCATACATTGCAAAATGATCACCACAATAAGTCTAGTTTACCATCTACCCCCATACAAAGTTACATTTTTTTCCTTGTAATGAGGCATTTTAAGATTAATTCCTTAGAAACTTCCAAATTTCTTATACGATATTATTGAATATAGTCATCATGTTGTACCCTACACCCCATAACTTATTTTGTAACTGGAAGCTTGTGCCTCTTGATCCCCTTCATCCATTTCACCCATCCTCCCAGCTCCCTCCAGACTGCTCTCATATGGGTTTTGGTTTTTGTTTTTTAGATTCTACATATAAATGAAATCATACAATACTTATCTTTCTCTCTCTGACTTATTTCACTTAGTATAATAACCTCAAGGTCCATCATGTTGTTGCAATGGCAAGGATTCTTTTTTTTTATGGCTGAGTAGTATTCCAGTGTGTGTGTATCTCACATCTTTATTCTTTCATCCTTTGATGGATACATGGACTCTCAGGTTGTTTTTATGTCTTGTAAATAATGCTGTAAATACTGCTTCAGTGAACATAGGGGTGTAGATATCCTTTTGAATTAGTGTTTTTGTTTTCTCCAGATAATTACCCAAAAGTGGAATTGGGGATCATAGAGTAGTCCTTTAAATTTTTAATTTTCGGGGGGAACCTTCATACTGTTTTCTATAGTGATTGCATCAATTTGCATTTCTACCAATAGTGCATAAGGGTTTCCTTTTTTCCACATCCTTGCCAGCACTTGTTGTTTCTTATCTTTATGATGCTAGCCATTCTGACTGGTGTGAGGTGATATCTCCTTGTGGTTTTGATTAGCATTTCCCTGATGATGAGTGTTGTTAAACATCTTTTCATGTGCCTTTTGGCCACCTATATGTCTTCTTCGGAAAAATGTCTATTCAGAGTCTCTGCCCATTTTTTATTATATATGTGTGTGTGTATATATATATATATATATATATATATATATTACTCAGTGCTCATTATGATTAGTGTAATCTTTAATTACCATCACTGATTTCATCCATTGCCCTACCCATTTTCCCTCTGGTAACCATTAGTTCTCTATAGTTAAGAGTCTGTTTCTTGATTTGTCTCTCTCTCCTTTTTTCCCCTATGTTCACTTGTTTTGTTTCTTAAATTCTACATATGAGTAAAGTTGTATGGTATTTGTCTTCCTCTGACTGATTTATAAATATCTTCTGTCATTCAGCATTATACTCTCTAATGCCGTCTATGTCATTGCAAATGGCAAGATTTCATTCTTTTAATGGCTGAATAATATTCCTGTGTGTGTGTGTGTGTGTGTGTGTGTCTGTGTCAGAGAGAGAAAGAGAATGTTGAGCATCCTTTCATAAGTCTCTTGGCCATCTGTATTTTGTCTTTGGAGAAATATCTGTTTATTTCTTCTGCCAATTTTTTTAATTGTATTACTTGTGGGGCTTTTTTTGTTTGTTTGTTTTTGCTGTTGAGTTTTATAAGTTCTTTGTGTATATTGGGTACTAGCCCTTTACCTGATATGTCATTTGCAAATATCTTCTCCAACTCAGTAGGGTCATCTTTTAGTTTTGTTGATTGTTTCATTTGCTCTGCAGAGGTTTTTACTTTGGTGTACTCACAATAGCTATCTTAGCTTGTGTTTCCC
Source organism: Ursus maritimus (assembly GCF_017311325.1). Lineage (NCBI taxonomy): Eukaryota > Metazoa > Chordata > Mammalia > Carnivora > Ursidae > Ursus > Ursus maritimus. The sequence goes on along the minus strand of NW_024424230.1, from coordinate 6,792,754 downwards.
TTGCCTCAGGAGACATCTGGAAAGATATTGCTTTAGCCGATATCAGGGAAGTTACTGCTTATGCTGTCTTCTAGGACTTTTATGGTTTCAGATCTCACATTTAGGTTCTTAATCCATTTTGAGTTTATTTTTGCATATGGTATAAGAAAGCAATCCAGTTTCTTTTGCATATAACTGTCCAGTTTTCCCAACACCATTTGTTGAAGAGACTGTCTTTTCCCATCACATATTCTTGCTTCCTTTGTCAAAGATGAATTGACCATATAATTGTGGGTTTATTTCTGAGCATTCCATTTTGTTCCATTGATCTGTGTCTATTTTTGTGCCAGTGCCATACTGTTTTGATTACTACAGCTTTGTAATATAACTTGACATCTGGAATTCTGATACTTGCAGTTTTGTTTTCTTTTTGTTTTTCAAGGTCGCTTTGGGTAATTGGGGTCTTCTGCAGTTCTATACATATTTTAGGATTATTTGTTCTAGTTCTGTGAAAAATGTGATTGTTATTTCGATAGGGATTGCATTGAATCTGTAGATTGCTTTGCATAATATAGATGTTTTGACGATATTCTTCTAATTCATGAGCATGGAATATCTTTCCATTTCTTTGTGTCATACTTCTTTATTTCATCAGTGTTTTATACTTTTCAGAGTATAAGCCTTTCACCTCTTTGGTTAAGTTTATTCCTGGGTATCTTATTGTTTTGGGTCTTATTATAAATGGGATTGTTTCTTAATTTCTCTTTCTCCTACTTTATTATTAGCATATAGAAATGCAACAAATTTCTGTCCATAGATTTTGTATCCTGTGACTTTACTGAATTCGTTTATCAGTTCTAGTAGTTTTTTTGGTAGTGTCTTTAGGGTTTTCTATATATAGTATCATGTCCTCCGCACATAGTGAAAGTTGTACTTCTTCCTTACCAATTTGGATGCCTTTTATTTCTTTCTGTTGTCTGATTGCTGTGGCTAGGACTTCCAGAATTCTGTTGAATAAAAGTGGTGAGAGTAGACCTACCTTAGAGGAAAAACTGTGTTTTCCCCTTGAGTATGATGTTTCCTGAGTTTTTTTTGTATTAGGCCTTTATTAAATTGAGGTATGTTCCTTCTAAATCTTGTTGATGGTTTTTATCATGAATAGAAGTTGTACTTTGTCAAATGCTTTTTCTGAATCTATTGAAATGATCATATGGTTTTTATCCTTTCTTTTATTGATGTGACATATCACGTTGATTGATTTGCGAATATTGAACTACCCTTGCATCCATCCTGGCAATAAATGCCACTTGATAGTGGTGATTTTTTTTTTTTAATCTGTTGTTTTATTTGGTTTGTTGTATTTTGTTGAGGATTTTTCCATCTACATTCATAAGAGATACTGGCTTATAGTTCTCTTTTTTGTGTGGTGTCTTTATCTGGTTTTGTATCAGGATAATGCTGGCCTCATGAATAATTTGAGAGGAATAGGTATTCTTCTTTAAATATTTGGTAGAGTTTGCCTATGAAGCCATCTGGTCGTGGAGTTTTGTTTTTTGGGAGTTTTCTGATTTCTGATGCAGTTTCTTTGCTGGTAATTGGTCTGTTCAAAATTTTTATTTCCTCTTGCTTCAGTTTTGGTAGCTTATATGTTTCTATAAATTTATCCATTCCTTAAGTTATCCAATTTGTTGGTATATAATTTTTCATAATATCTTGCAATTGTTTTTATTTCTGTGGTGTTGTTATTTTTCCTCTCTCATTTGTGATTTTGTTTGAATCCTCTTTCTCTGTTATGAGTCCATTTAGAGGTTTATCAATTTTGTTAATCTTTACAAAGAACCAGTTCCTGGTTTCATTGATTTGCTTTACTGTTTTTTGTTGTTGTTTTTAGTTTCTGTATCATTTAATTCTGCTTTAATATGTATTATTTTCTTCTTTCTGCTGTTCGGGGGTTTTGTTCTTTTTCTAGCCTCTGTCCAGTTTTTGATTGGATTTTTTGGTTATTGAACTGTATGAATTCTTTATATTTTTTAGATATTAACCCTTTCTCAGATACTTGATTCGTAAATATCTTCTGTCATTCAGTAGGTTGCCTTTTCATTTTGTTGAATGTTTGCTGTGGAGAGCTTTTTAGTTTTATATACTCTTACTTATTTTTGTTTTTATAGCTATTACCTTGGAGGCTGATCAGAAAAAAACAAAACAAAACACCACCACCACCACCACCACCACCAAAAACCAAAGCAAAACAAAACCTCACCAAGAGTGATGTCAAGGAGCTTACTGCCTATATTTTCTTCTAGTTTTATGTTTTCAGGTCTTACATTCAAGCCTTTATTCCATTTCAAGTTAATTTTTGCATATAGTTTATGATAGTGGTACAGTTTCATTTTTTTGCATGTGGTTGTCTAGTTCTCCCAACACCATTTGTTAAATAGACCGTCCGTTCCTCAGCGTATATTCTTACCTCCTTTATTGTAAATTAATTGACCATATATGCTTAGTTACATGTTTTGTTTTGTTTTCTGGACTCTCTATTCTGTTCCATTGACCTGTGTGTCTGGTTTATGCCATTAGCATACTGTTTTGATACTCTACCTTTGCAATATTGTTTGAAATCAGGGAGTGTGTTACCTCCAGCTTTGTTGTTCTTCCTCAAGATAGTTTCAGCCATTTGGGATCTTTTGTGGTTCCATAAAAATTTTAGAGTTACTCTATTTCTGTGTAAAATGCCAGTTAAATTTTGATTGGAAGTTTTTGTAGGTATTCAATCTCTATTGAATCTGTAAATTGCTTTTGGTAATATGTACATTTTTAATATTAAGATTAATTCTTCCAATTCATGTGTATGGACTAACTTGACATTTGTTTAGTGACTGACAATACTGACTCCATCTTTGGCCCTTCATCTTGTTCAAGCCTGCACAACCACCTCCCTTGGGGCTGGTTCTAGGTCCCTTGGTGGTTAATGTATGCTCTGACCAGAATGCAGAAAGGCTTTTTCTGATCATCCTTACAGTGGCATACAGAGGATCCTGCTTTAGATAATAACCAGTACACAGAACTCCCCACTGTAGATAACTAGGAGATGCCCAGTGCACAGAATCCCCCCTGTAGATAACTACCCTGGGACCTCATGCCATGTTTTCTTACTTTATAAAAGCTGAGGTTGAGGTCTGGACAGAGCTGAGAATAGCTGTGGAGAATGGAGGGAGGAGAAGGGCTGAGTACTGCCTGAATAAAAGCCCCTGTAAATGGTATGGAGTGGTTTGTTTTGTTTTTTGGTATGAAAGTGTCTTCTGAACCTGGAGGATTCTTTACTGTCCTTCCTCCACTTTCTAACATTTGTATTTTCTTCAATTTCTTTCTTCAGTGTCTGTAGTTCTCAGTGTATAGGACTTTCACCTCCTTGGCTAAATTTATTCCTAGGTATATTACTCTTCTTGGTGCAGTTGTAAATGGAACTGTTTTCTTCCTTTTTTTCTTTTTTAAATTATTATTTCCCCCCAAGTTTTTATTTAAATTCCATCCAGTTAACATACACTGCAATATTAGTTTCAGGTGTAGAATTTAGTGAGTCATCACTTACAACAGCCAGTGCACATCACTCAAGTGCCCTCCTTAATACCCTTTACCTGTTTAACCCATCCTCCCCCTCCACCCACCTCCCTTCCAGTAACCACCAGTTTGTTCTCCATAGTTAATTTTCTTGGTTTGCCTCTCTATTTTTTCCCACTACGTTCATTTGTTTTGTTTCTTAAATTCCACATATCAGTGAAATCATATGCTACTTGTCTTTTTCTGACCTATTTCCCTTAGCATAATACTCTTTAGCTCTATCCATGTCATTGCAAATGGCAAGATTTCATTCTTTTTGATTGCTGAGTAATATTCCATTGCATATATACCACTTATTCTTTATCCATTCTTCAGTTGATGGACGTCTGGGCCCTTTCCATAATTTGGCTATTGCTGATAATGCTGCTATAAACATTGGGACACATATATCCCTTTGAATAATTATTTTGGTATCCTTTGAGTAAATACCTAGTAGTGCAATTGTTGAATTATAGGATAGTTCTATTTTTAAGTGTTTTCTTAATTTCTTTTTCTAATAGTTCGTTAGTGTATAAAAGTGAAACAGAGGCACCACCATTATGGAGCATTGGGTTCCTTTGGTTAAGGTGTTAGGAGAAAAGGAAGTACTAGAGAAACGCACTGAAAGATAAATGCTTTGGCCTGAAAGTGACACTCCTAACTTCCCAGAATCACTGGCCAGCACTAATCAGACTCCCTGTGAGTCAGGAGTGATTACAATCCTGTATGTTCAAAGGAATCGAGAGGTACTTGTGGGAAGTCTCAGGTGTCTCTATCGCAGTCTGAGAAGGAATGTTAAAAAGATGAGAGTTTCACCAAGAATTCTTCATAGATGCCTTAAGTTAATTAAAATATGTCCGTGGAATAAATAGAATGACTGGATTGCCAAATTTCTTATCCCTTATAAGAACGGCAAAACTATTACACTTATTTTTGTCTTTGTGCTTTTATTTTTTTAGTTGGCTAAAAGTGGCCATCAGAGTGACATTGAGTTCAGAACTTCTAAATGTAAACACTTGCAAATTCAGAGAAATTATAAACCTATTTGAGATTAAGAGCACTTATTTGAAATAAAAAATAAATATTTTATATGCATACCCAACTAATAATTACACACAAAACAATAGTAATAATCAGACCGAGTCCTTCCAAATGGATATATCAGAAAGAAATACTATGTGCTGTGACCAAAAAGTTTCTATGGTGCTATTTAAAGGAAAAAAAAAAAAAAAAAACTTCATAAAGTAATCATTAAGATCAGGAAACTTGTGTTTTTTCCTTGTAAAGGAGGATAATTATTTTATCCTGATACACAGGGTGCATTTTTTAAGCTTATTTTTCACATTCACTGAAATATGATTTGTATTAAATAATTTTAATGTAATTATGCAAAAATAAATTTTATTTTAAGCGTACTGTTTAGTAAGTTTTGATGAGCGAGTACACACACACACACACACACACACACACACACACACACACTGTTTAGCCACCCCCTCAATGAAGATGTAGAGCATATCTCTTCCATAAACACTTTTTGTTTTCATTTTATGTCTGGCTCATGATCTATTTTTGATAATCACTTTTGTAAAATGTGCACTAATAGGGAATTTTTAAAATGTTAAACAGTAACAAATGAAATATTTTACATGAGTGTGCTAAATAAGTAATTTCTCAGGCAAGAGCACATGTTACATCTACACAAAGTCTGTAATTTAAAAATATTTAATAGCAAATTCAGGCAGTTCAAACATAACAGTGCTAATAAAGTTAGGCTAGGTGATGTGAGAACCATTCTAAAATGTAAAGAACTTGAAGTTATTAAGTTTTAAAAACACACTCATAGTGCATGTGCAATGCATATCATCAGAGGGTCCCTGGTTATTGCTGTTACTCAGTTATCCAGGCTAGAAAAGATTCCAACATCTTATCATGTTACCATTTCACAAGAAGATATTAGGCTTTACCAACAGAGGGGAAGCATATGTAGATTCATATGCTTACGGGCTCTTAAGTACTTTCACCTAGAAGTGGCACATTATAGTTTCAAATTTCATTAGCTAAGGCAAGCTCCTTGGCCATCCCTACCTTCAAAATTGAGGGAAAATACATATATATTTTTTGCTTTCTTTCTCACCCTTATTGAGGTTTAATTGACATTGTATAAGTTTAAGGTGTACAATGTAATGATTTGATATTTGTATATATTGTGAAATGATTACCACACTAAGGCTAGTTAATATTTCTGTCACCTCAGAGTGACAAAGCTTACATTTCGGTGGTGATAACTTGCAAGATTTACTGTCTTAGTAACCAGCAAATACACAATTCTGTGTTGCTGACTATAGTCATCATGGTGTATGTTACATTCCTGTAATCTATTCCTCTGAATATAATCTCAAGTGTCACAAGGATAGGAGAACTGGCAAGTTCTCTGAATGCTAATAGTATTTACCACAGATACCCCAACATAATGCTAAATATTTAATCTAATTCAGATCTTAATAGATGTAAATAACTATGTCAAACATTGACAAACATCAGTGTCTTGCTATATGCTTACAAAAGATATGCCATAAAAACTGTGAAATTGTCATAAATATGAGAAATGGTTTTTAAAAATCTCTATGAAATCCAGAACAACTTGGTTATTTGATGAGAAATATTTATTTCTTTGGTTTTACGTTGTTTGTTCTAATTATTAATATTAGGAAGAAGAAACACATGAAAATGACAAATGTGGATTTAGTATTTTATAGAAGAACTATACTATTGATGTTTGATTTTTATTTCTTTGAATATGCTGGTCATTCAGAAAACATGCAGTTTTATTTGCTTCATTTTGTTTCAAATCAAGCAAAATATCACATGAGTAATTGACATCTAAATAATCTATTGAAAATTTCTGGATATATGGTATCCTTTTTAAATAAGGCCAATTACATTTCCTTTTCTTAGGAAATAAAATAAATTATAACTGCATAGATAACCTTGAAAACCTCTGCTCTTGTTTAAATGCTAAGGGAATAGCGTATTTGGACAGAATAATTTATGTATTTTGGGGAAAAAAGGATTTGTACTTTTTACTTTCTTGTAAGGCAGAGTAAAATGTTTTCCCCCGTCTATTAAATAAGATATATTCTCCTTGTCAAGAAAAAAATCTCTTGACTCTTTCATTTTATGTGATTTTAGTCATTAATTCTAAGAAAACCAGCAAATTCTATTCCATAATCCTTATGACAGCATTCATATAAAACTCAAAATTACCTACATCATTTACACGAGATAAAGTATTTTAAAATTTAGAAGTTATTTCTACCAATAAACTACCCACAGTGTTTTGGTAGTCACTTTACTTCCTTATGTTTGGGAATTTCAGTATATTCTCTCAAGGAAATAAATATATTTTCTAAGTGAAACGTACTGTATTTTTCTACTACTTGGCACTTTTAAGTTCAGGGCCCAATTATATTTTAAGTCCCCTGTGATGGTGACTGCTGAAGCCCGGAAACTGCCAGGATGAAAAACACACAGGTCGTGCCATCGGGGAACTTGCAGACAGTGTATATAATGTGGTGGGATAGGGAGAGAAACAGACACATACTATCTATCTACTCTCGCAAGCACCAATAGTTATCCAGAAAGATCTGGGGACATTTTACTCTGCATTTCTGAATCATCTGTTTCTCATTTATAAGGAGTAGATAATCATGCCTTTCATATTTACTAATTTTTAGAATACCAATCTTGATGAAAAGGTGTATTTATTTTATAATTGATAAAGACATGCAGCTATTTACTTGTTTACATTCTTTCAGACTTGATTAACAAGGAGACACCTATATGCTATTAATATTAACATGCATAGATATAAATTTAAATGAATTCGTGGATAACCATATGAAGCACTTTTGGCAATAAATAATGACTTTCATCATCATAACTGCTAGCTACGTAGAGGAACAACTAATAATGAAGCCTCACCTAGTCTCACATGTATTATTTATGTGAAGACATATATAGAGGTTTTTAATATAAAGAAAAAACCTGATAATTACTTAAAACTAAAAATAACTTTTGCTAGTTGTCAGATCAAGTTAAAATAATGAAGAATAGAATGAGTAGATTACAAATAAAAAGATTGAAAACCAACCGGAATTTATATGCTATTTACAGTTTTCCAAAAATACTAGAGTAAAACAACCAAATATAGTGTTTATATAAAGTTGTTTATAAAATGAGTTTAATGAACCCGCTCTTAGTTCTGAGTCCAGGGTCATGCTAGTTGCATAGCCTGGAGTAAGTTGTCTGCCCTCTTACAACCTACACTTTATTATCTGGAATGTGAAAATAATTATAAGAACAGCAATATCTACTGAACAGGGTGGTTCTAAGAATGGAAAGAGATACATTACCTAAAATCTCTAATATATTGGCCAATTCTTGAAAGATTTCAATAAATTTGAAGCGTTACTGTTAATGGCAATGGTAGAGATTGCATGGAGAGACTAATAAAATCCCAAGATGATGCAGTGAGCTTGCAGAACACCAGTCAACCAATAAGATTCAGAAAAACTAGGAATCAGCATATAATTTTGATAAGATTATCTTCTTAACCCTATGACTCAGTATTCCAGAAGGATTTTGCAAAACAGGATTTGCTAATATTGATTAGTAAGTACCCACATTTCAAGATCAACCATTGTCAGGTAGGTGTCTGCCTGATAGCTTCAGTTATCAAGACAATACATGCAATGTCTGATCAAGCTTCCTGAGCCCCACTCTAAAGCAAACGGAGAATAGAGGCTCTTGGGAGCGTTTTAGTATTTACACCAGCATCAAAACCAATGACTTCCAGTCCCTCCCTCCCTCCATCCTTGTCTCTCTTCCTCCTCCTCTTTTCCCTTGCTTCCTTCCTTATTCCTTTCTTTCTCTTTCTCTCTCACCTCCTTCTTTCAAGTCCAAAGCTGGCCTGTCTCAATAGTGAATGTAAAATACGAACTGTGTATTGAGGAGTGTTTGCAAGTGTGTGTCCCTCTGGAAAAATTTTTTCATAATGCTCAATGATACAGTCTCAAAACTTCTTCTGTAAAATACCTTAATACTTGAATTTAATCAATGGCAGTTAGCCCTGTTAAGTCTTTTAAAAGAATTCTTAAATTCTTTTTAAGCATTCATGAATTTAGGGCAAGCTTTACAAGGATAAGTTTTAGCCCAGCTCCTGTATGAATCACATAAATTATAAAAATTAATAAATGTTTGCTACAAATTATATTTAATTTTGAAATTAATAGCATTTTTAAATGTTTGCATTTATGATGGGTCACTTAATTTACACAAAGAATTAGAATGCAGCTTAAAAGTTTAAAAATTCCAAGGGATAAAATTAATAAATCAGGACAATAAACCTGATAAAGAAATAATCAGAAATACCATTAACACAGGTAAATGTAAAAAAATATGATTTCATGTGATAAATGAAGACACAGTATGTGGCTCTAAGCTTCTAGTGGCCAGATCAAAGAACATAATGTTTTCCAAAAGTTATTGCATCCATAACATATAGAGACAACAGATATAGGATTCTTGGGGTTTTAGGATAGATATCATTCAAGAAGATATTCTTGGTATTCCTTAGTAACCAGATTTTTTCTTTTATTTTTTTTAAATTTGATCATTAGCTGGAATTTAGAAGAGCAACTTAAATGATTTAAAGTTATTAGTTGTTATCAGAAAAGGTCATACAGTAATAAGGGCTGTGGTTCTTTTAAAATACAATTTTAGAGTGCTCACTTTTGGCAGCACGTACACTAAAATACAGTTTTAGATAAATAAGCTAAATATAAACTGGCAATTGGAGGATCAATGAAAATAAAACCTTCATTTTAATAATTTATCAGGGAGTTTAACATAGACTTTGTTTTACTATGTGTCAAATAATGTATATGAAAGTATACATTATAATTCCTCAGGGTGTTTATCAAAGAAATAATTCATTTAATTTCTGGAAACTTCAAATAATTTGCCACAAATTGCTTTTTCATTTCAAATAAAAAGGCTTATAGAAAGTGATATAACATTACCATTGCCTGTGTATGTGTTTAACCCATGGTTTATATAGTTCCACACTATTTTCTCAATTTTTTAAAAATGGTGCAGGTATATTTACAAAATGTATTATAAATTTTTTGACTAATTTTTTATACATTTTGACTAATTTTTTAGAATGTCATTGCATATATGTTGATTCCTCTATTTAACACTGCAGACTTGACCCTTGGTCAAGAATGATATCTCATAGTCTTAGGTATCCACGTATTTGTAGGTACTCACCCCACTCCCATGATATTTTATTTTGAAGATGACTTCATGGAACAATAACCAAAAAATATTGGGAAATTATTGGATTAAACATTTTCCAAGATATGTAATGGCCATCTTCCCTATTCACTATAGATCATACTATCCAGGATACATTCTGCTGATTTTTGCTGACATTAGGAAAGTCAGAGTAGTTTTCTTTCCAAAGATCATCTTTCTCTGGATGTTTTACACTGCTCAAATATGACAGCAGAGTTCCCAGTGAGAGACTACACTGGACTTGAAGACAGTGACAGCCTGCTGATTGATGCAGGGACTCCGGGTACCTCTATTAAACTTCACATTTTATTGCCCTGAAGATAATGTGGAGCCAAAGAAACAATCTCCCCTGTCTGAATATTTGAATAGCCGGAGACACAAGTACCAGCCAACAACTTAATTATGGATTTAAAAATTGGCATTAATCTTCTCTCATTCCTGTATATATTCTCTTCTAATGCCACAAGTCACAGTAAATTGCTCATTAAACTTCAAGCAATGCAATGGAATGCTTGCTACCATTTATAGGCAATGCTCTCCAAAGTACAATTAGAGGGAGTATTATGACATAGAACAATGGAGACAATTATTTCTGAAGTTTATTAATGCTAATTAGCATATGGCATCTAAGACAGCTGCTGATACTTCATTGCTAAATACTGAGGGACTAATTAGTGTTTGATGTTAATTAGCTGCTTCTGCATGTGCTTTGCCCTTAGATGCCTATGCGCTGTCACCATCCGGCTGTTGAAAGTCTGGCCTTGCACTCTGCAAGAACATGGTGTGGCATTTAGGGGTTCTTTTAGAGTTTATATGGCATTTTTTTTTCTAATATATATGCTTTTAATAGATTCCACAGAAGCTTTAATAATTATCTAGTTATTCCACTTTTCATTTAAAACATAATAATAAATCATGGAGTTTTAAGTGCTAAAGTGAAGAAGGCCCTTTCATCTATCTAAAATTTTTCTGCCCTCTGTTAAATGACTTCAAATACTAGAGACTACTGGTATAAAAATAGCTTGGTTTAATTTATTTAATAATCAAGCTGATTTCATTTGTGTGTGCCCATTTACACCTATTTTATTTGAGATTAAAATTCATTATTAAATACATCAAAATGTGTGTTCTCCCCATTATCCAACTCAGTTACTTTTTTGGTTTCTAATTCTTTTCCTCCTTTAATTGAAGCAAAATACGTTTTCTTTCTTTTAAAACCTGAGATAAGAATTTACCCATAAAAACTCATCTTTTGAAGATATCAAAGTTTAGGCTAAGGCAGTGATCTAAAAAGAGTTTTCATGTTAGTCTTAACTTTCAAGGACACAGTTAGTTTTTCTGGGGGCTTTGTTGAGTGTGGGGGGATGACTAATATTAACAATTTGCTCAAAAATTTCTGTGATAATTAGCTTCTCGTATATATGTTGAAAAACTTTTTTTTTTCAGGCAGAAATTTGTAATTAGTCTTTGTAATAAGTAAATGAACTTAAAAATACCATTTAGAGGCGTGCCTGGGTGGCACAGTCGTTAAGCATCTGCCTTCGGCTCAGGGCGTGATCCCAGTGTTCTGGGATCGAGCCCCACATCAGGCTCCTCTGTTAGGAGTCTGCTTCTTCCTCTCCCACTGCCCCTGCTTGTGTTCCCTCTCTCGCTGGCTGTCTCTCTCTGTCGAATAAATAAATAAAATCTTTAAAAAAAAAAAAAGGTAGAGTACGAAGCTGTGAATAATAACCCCAAAGATTTGTTATGGTTTAAAATTCTAATCTCTAGTTTTAAGTTCACATGGAGATAAATATTTTTAGGGTGCTATAGGTGTTCATTTTGAATACTTTTTAAGAAGATTTAGGGTTGATAATAATTGCACAACCATTTTTACGCATTATTGTATAGCTTTTAGATGTTTTGGTGCTTATACAATTGGTATGGATGTATTATGGTACATGGCACTGAAAATAAAGAATGAAACAGAGCTATCTACGGTGGGAATTATACAGTCACTTGTCAAAGTTAAAACCATCATATATTGAACATCTAATTGGCCAGACAACATGCAAAGAGGGGACAAAGAAGAAGAACAAATAGTGAAGGAAAAATAAGTTGTAAATACATTGGTATCTCAACCAAGTGAAACAGGTTGGAAAACAGGAATATACCCATAACAGAAGTTGTCTTTTTATTCTGTTTCTCTTCCACTTCATCCTCTTTAAGTTATACATCATCTTCATAGTTTTTATATTCCTCCACAGAGGGTCAATAAATGTTTCAAGAAATATTTCATGAGAGCAACCCAAGTGTCCACCAATAGATGGATGGATAAAGATGTGGTAGTTTTGTGTGCATGTAATGGAATGTTAGCCATAAAGAATTAAACCTCGCCATTTTGGGGTGACATGGATGGATGTAGAGGGTTTTTTGCTAAGTGAAATAAGTCAGGCAAAAACAAATACCACATAATTTCACTTATATGTGGAATATAAAAAACAGACTCTTAAATACAGAGAACAGGGAACAAAGTAGTGTTTGCCTGAGGGGAGGCGTGTGAGGGGTTGGCAAAATAGATAAGGGGATTAAGAGGTGCAAATCTCCAGTTTTAAAATAAAAAGTCACAGAAATGAAAAGTACAGCATAGGGAATATAGTCAATAATAGTGTAATAATGTGTGGTGACAGATGTGACTACACTTAACTGCGGTGAGACTGCGTAGTGTACAGAACTGTTGAATCAGTATGTTGTACACTTGAATATAAGATTGTATGTTAATTATACTTCAATAAAAAGAGTCTAAGAGGTGAGAAATGAAAGATATAAAACAAAAATAATTGGCTGCTTAAGAACTCTGAATATTGAAATACCAGCCTGCATAAATAAAATTGACAGAGGAGTAAAAACAATATCCACCTTGACTCTTAGTATATTTGTGTCATTGGACCTTGGAGTCTCAGATCCTTCTCTGTAAAATGAAAATCACTCTCTTCACGTAGCAGAGTATTTGAGAGTATATTCTCTGACTGTCTTGCTTCAAGGGACTCTTGTTTCAAGGGGTCTGTGACTTAATAACTCTTTGTCAATGTTTTCATCTATAAAACTGTAGCAATGGAAAAAAGGCTGGGGAATATTAAAATGCAAATACTTAGGGCATGCAGTATCAGTGATGTACCATGACTCTGGTGATGTATCTACAACAACATTTTAGTAAGTCAGTGACCCCAAAATATAATTTCGTGAAAGATGCAAGTCAGTAGCTTCATCTCGAAGGTCTATGTTTTTTCAAGACTTAATACTCTTCAATAAATTTCATTAATTTAAAATTAACTATTATTTCATCATTTGGGATGGAAGAAGACAAAAATTTTCTTAAAATGTCTATCTGTAAAAGACTTACAGTAAACAAATTCCACTCTAGTTCATATTCAGAATATAAACAGTGATAGACAGTAACTGCCCCTGGGGCATCTGGACAGTTCAGTTGGTCCAGCGTCTGACTCTTGGTTTCAGCTCAGGTCATGACCTCTCTGGTCCTGAGATTGAGCCTGGTGTCAGGTTCCATGCTCATCAGGGAGTCTGTTTGAAGATTTTGTCCTTCTACCCCCTTGCCCACATGGGCATTCCTATCCCCTCCCTCCCTCCCTTCCTTCCTTTTCTCTTTCTCTCTTTCTTCCTTTCTAAAATAAATAAATAAAATCTTAAAAAACAAACAACAACAACAAAAAACTGCTCTTGACCCAATTGACTGATTTTTTAAATAACTAACTTGTAAGTCTTTTTGTCTTTAACAAGATGGCCTTAATGTTCTTATCTTGACTTAACTAGAGCATTTGCTTTAGAAAACTCTTGTAATGCAAAGTGTCCCTTTTTGGTGTAAATCTTCTCCCAGGTGAATTTTATAACCCAGGATTGTCTTTTCCCGGAAACCTTGCATTTGAAATGCAATCTAGAAAGATAGTACTGTACCTCCCAGTCTTCCTGGAGGGTAGGAGCCCAACTCACCAATTACTACAATTATTACAGTCCTCACCAGTCAGCAAACGCAGAGGATCTAATCACATTTACCAATTCTTCCCTCCCCTGGTAATCTTCTACTCACCCTTAAATCTTAAATCTCTCCAGCCTTACTTTCAGTGAAGTTGAGTTTAATCTCTATTTCAATAGTCTTGAATAAAGTCTTCCTGGCCTGTTTAACTCCTTTCAGTGCAACTTTTCCTTGACTCCCTCAAGCATTTCCTTAGATTAATAATCTTAAAATTTTGATGATTAACAGTATTAGAGACATCTGTAGGGTATTTTGTATTTAAAAATTCTTAACTAATATCCCCAAAACACAAAAAAATAGGTCTGTGCACTAAATATCTTTTAACTTTGTGAATAAAGAAGTTCCACATCAATTTGAGTTTAAGAAGCTACCACACTTTAATATTAATGCTTTTCTAAGACTTTGCTGTCTCTAGTGATACAGTTGTGATAGTATTAAAGAAGTATGCCTTTTCTTAATTTGTAATTAAAATTTAAATCACATTATTATTTTGCTTTGCTTACCTGTCTTTGTTAGGAAAAAAAAAATAGGTGATTTATTTTGAGTTAGGATGCTATTTCTTTTGCCACATAGTCACATTCTGTTAAACAGCTCCTCCCTAAAATCTGTCCTAACCTTTGTACAGCACTATTATCCTTCTGACGTTCCCTGAAGGTTATAGCAATTAGAACATAGTATGTCCAACAAAAAAAACTCAGAGGGTCTATTTTAATCATTACTTTACCATAGATCAATAGCCCCCATTAAAAAGATTCCCTTTTTTCTCTCTACTGACCCTGCTTTGACTACACTTGCAATGAGTTGCAAATCAGATATTGCTAAAAATTATCTAATTATTTTCTTCCACTAAAACTTCTAATTTAGCTAGGGGAAAAAATAACCTCACAGACGTTGCATGTGAGGTTCTTTTTATTTATTTATTTATTTTGTTAAGAGAAGAATTTGGCCTCCGCCTGAATACAAGTGGATTAATGATTTTAATGAGGCAACATGCCCAGGATGAGTGTGAATACAAGCAATGGTACATCGGACTTTCAGGGTGTTCTGATTCCTTATCACAGACAGAGAGGTGGTGACCCGTGCTTTTAAACAAGCAAAACAGCTTTCCCCTTTACTACGATTTTGCTACTGAGGCTTTTATTTTGTCCTTTCTCCACACAGAAATATATCTTTATAGCTGTGTAGGAAGGGCAGATATGATCTGCTCGTAAATTTGGAGAGGAAGTCATTGATACCTCCAGGAGGCCTTCTAAGGCTATTTAAATAACTACTGAAGAGGTGAATGGTCTCATCTGGGTAGTCACAGGGTAGTAATCCTAATCTGGTCCCCGTTTTTAACCATTAAATAATATATAATTATTCTTATTGCATCTCCTTAAGGCAAGTCAATTCTAGAACACTTACAAATGAAATGAGAGGCATTGACCTATATTTGCAATACACTGACCTATATTTGCCAAAAAAAAAAAAACAAATAATCCTTATGCCAAAGAGATATATTTTGGGGTGGCACATTTTGCTCCCTTATACATTCATATGTTGTTGAACACTTAGGTGGGTCTCATATCTTGGCTCTTGTGAATAACGCCACAATGAATATTATTCATTACACATGAGATACTGATTTTGTACCAAAATATTTCAAAAGGACCTTAGGTATTTTTTATCTTCTCTATATTCGCATGTTCTCATGCTTATATCTAATAAAAATTAATATCTAGGAGTGCCTGAGTGGCTCAGCTGGTAGAGTGGCTGACTTTTGATTTTGGCTCAGGTCATGATCTCACGGTCCTGGGATCAAGCCCTGTCTCAGTCTTCATGCTTACTGGGGAGTCTGCTTGAGGATTCTCTTTCTCTCTCCCTCTACCCACCCCCCCCCACTCTCTCTAAAATAAATAAATATTTTTGTAAAGATTTTATTTCTTTTTCAGAGACACAGAGAGAGTGTACAAGCAGGGGGAGCAGCAGGCAGAGGGAGAAGCAGACTCCCTGCTGAGTAAGGAGCCAGATGTGGGACTGGATCCCAGGACCCTGGGATCATGACCTGAGCCACCCAGGCATCCCAATAAATAAATCTTAAAAAAAATTAATATTCTTCTATTTTGCTTGAAACATTTGTTAAAGTGAAAAACTCAGTCTTTGAAATCCGATTGCCTGGGTCCTGGTTCAGGAATGTACTACTAAAGTATCCAATTTTAATTTAAATTTTCTATATTTTAATTCCTTCAGTCATCTGTTATCTTTCTTTCTTGATTTTCTATCTACATACCTACTTACCTATCTATCATCTGTCTACCTATCATCCATCTCTAGCACTATGGTGTTTTGATTCATATTCTTTTTGAATGAGGGAGAAGTCCCATTTAAGCATCTTGAGCAGGTAGACAATTTACCTAGAGACCAGAAAATGTACACGTGTTTTAAAAATCTTTGTATAGTAGAATTTCCTTTGAAGATTTTAGTTGTTTAGTTACTTTTAGGGTGGACGTCATTATTGCATATTAAGACCGCTAAATAAAATGTTTGGGAATGGAATTTGTAGAAATATTAAGTTAAAAGATTTTTAGATATTCACTTTCCAGTAAGTAATAGTAACTTGTGACAGATAACTGATCTCCCTGAAAACCATATGAAAATTGAGATGAAATTAAAATCTAATCTATTTAAGAAAATAGTTAAGTTGAGGAAGCAATAAATAAAGAGTAGAATGGATAAAGTTCTGAAGAGAATACTTCAGAGAAGTTTTCTGATGATCTATTGCTGTTTTGATTTCTGGATATATTTACTATTTCTGATCTCAAGCTTGGATAATTCAAGTTTGCTTGACAGATGACCCCTTCCAGGGAATGGAGAAACAATAAGGTATCTTAGGGGTCTCCAGGGGCTAAACAAAAACAAAAGATGGTGTAAAGGGAATCAAAACACACCCAATTCCCCCTCAAGAGCTTCTGTGAAATTATGAAGTTATACCTGGTGGGAGGGGGGACTAAAATATTAAGCCAGAATTTTCTAATAAGTATAGCAGAGTTTTCTGCCATCTCAGAATATTAAGAAATACAAAGACTAGAATTGAGATTATGCAGAGTCCAAGATGAATAAATGTGGCTATTTATGTAAAGTCAAAATGTCCATCAGGTATAGGGAGTCTCAGGCTTTCCATAAGTTCAGCTCTCCAACTGCTCATTCTCTGTGCCGATGATGTTCAACTCCATTCTGTCTAGCAGAAGAAAGGTGAACCTTTAGAGAATTTCAATTCATCTATAACCTCTACAGTTTTTTTAATATAATATATATGACTTTCAACTGAAATTAAGAGGAATGCGAAGAAATAGTATCATATGACCAAAAACTAAGAGAAAACAACAACAAAACAGAAAGTAGAATTAGGCTGGTAGATATTTGTGTTAATGGAATAAGTGGAAGATGACTTTAAAATAGCTAATTAGTTTCTTCAATGGCAAGAATAACAACAGGGGGAAATTGAGAAAACAAAAAGCTTTGAGTTCTAAGACTGAATACACAATGCCTGAAATTAAGTTCAACTGTGAGATGATACATCAGAAGACAGGATCAGTGAACTTAAAGACAAAGGAGTAGAAAAATATTCAAATTGAATAACTGTAAAGAAAAAAATTGAAAATATAGAAAAAAGCAAAAGAGGCACATGGGACAAAGTCTAGGGTCTATCATACATGAAGGTAAAGTAGAAGAAGAAGAAAATGAATAGGCACCATCAGTATTTGAAGAAATAAGTGCTTTTAAAACTTGTGAAGGATTCCAACCCACACATTCAAGAACTCCTACAAACCTCATTGAAGGTAAGTAATTAGGCAACTACACCTAAATCCATCTTTCGAAAATTGCTAGATACATAGACAAAGACAAAATGTGTAAAGCAGCGAGAGAATGAGATCTCATGCATTTAAAGCATCAACATTAGGAAAGAGGCTAAAGATTCACAAGAAACAATGGAAGGAAAAGACAATTAAATACAGTTTTTAAAGCACTGAATGAAATTAATTGCCAGCTTAGAATTCTACAACAGTGAAGACAGCCTTCAAACTAGAGGTTAAATTAGATGCTTCTCTTCTAGTTCTGGTCAAGATGGAGTAGACACATTTCTCTTTATTCCTGCTCCTAAGTACAGCTAAAAATTCTGAATATTATGTATAAAATAGACATGAGAACATTCTGAAAGATAAAGAGAAGGCAGACTGAGAATTTCAACATCTTAGGTAATAAGTTCCTTGGGTTTTCTTTTGCTTATATATTCAGGGCTGGATGTTTATGAAGCTGCAACCAGGACATATTAACAGGCACAAACCAACAACAAAAAACCCCAATCAATTAGTGTAATGAACAGTGTTAAAGAAAAGGGAGGAAATTCGTATGATTAAAATGCAGAATAAACCTAACAAATTCAATATCCATGCTAAAAACAGAAATTAGGACAATAATAAAACCTAACCTGATTTAGGACAGGAAAAAAACAAACAAACAAAAAACCCTTTCAGCTCTTATTGTACTTAATAGTGCAGCATTGAATGCTATTTTCTTTAAATCCCCTGACATCAGGAGCTCTAACAACTTTTATTCCACATTGGACTGGAGGTCCCAGACAATAAAATGAGACACAAAATGGAAATAAAAAAATATAAAGAAAAAGTAAAACTCTGTTATCTGTAGTTGACATTATTGTATGCTATAAAATCTATAAATTTAGTAAACTAACAAGTTCAACAAAATAATTGCATTTGTGATATAAAATTTAGAAATATCATTTACAAAAACTAAATACCAAGTTTGAACAATCTAACAAAGATGTGCAAAACCTATAGGTGTCTTGAGAGAAACTTGATAATGCTATATTGCCTCAATAAACGAAGCAATATAGCATTATTTATGGGTTGAAAGAACTAATATTGATAAGACTTTCCCTAGATTGATTTATAGATTCAGTGTTATTTCTATCTCAATCACAAATGACTTTCTGATGAAACTGCAATCTGACTCTAAAATGTAAATGGAAATTTAAAGGCTCTAGAATAACCAAAATAATTGTGGGGAAAAATAGCACAATTAAAGGGCTTGTGTTACCTTATTAAAAGACCAAATAAAAGCTGCAATCAAGACTGCAATAGTAAACAGACAATGCATATTGTGATAAAGAATGTCGTCCTTCTACAGAGCCACACTTGATATCTGCTAATCAACGTTCTCCTATACCATATAAACTCTACCCTGGTTTCCATCTAATAGTTACTTAGTATCAGGTGCTTCTTGATACCCATTAGCCTGGATAAAGTTCTTAATCTCTGTTTGAATCACTTAAATACTTTGAGAAGAATAAACCCCAAGTTTAGTATAGAAAAATCATATGCTGATCTTGATAGATGGAGAACAACATTTAGTAAAAGTCAACACTTTTTTTTTAAGTTTTATTTATTTATAAGAGAGAGAGAGAGCACACAGGGGGAGGGACAGAAGGAGAGGGAGAGAGAGAATCCCAAGCAGATCCCCACCCCCAGCATGGAGGCCAACGTGGGGCTTGATCCCACAACCCTGAGATCATGACGTTAGTGGAAACCAAGAGTTGGATGCTCAACCAACTGAGCCACCCATGTGCCCCAAGTCAACACTTATTCTTGACAAATCTTAGGGCAAAATGCAAGCATCAATGAGCTTTCCTAATATGGTAAAGCATACCTACAAAAAGTCTGTGGCAAGTATCATTCTTACTGATGAATTACTAAAATCACCCACCATCCTATGCCAGTTCCGGAATGAACTTTTCAATGTTTTAGGAGTGTCCTAGTCAATTCAATAAGGAATTCAAAAGAAAGAAAAATCATAAAGATCAAAGATATAAAATAAAAAGCACCCTATTAGCAATGGTATTATTTTGTACATACAAAACCAAATAATAACAAAAAAATTCTTTAATAAGTGAATTTATCAAATGCATTAAATACATAGGAAATGGACAAAAGCAACTATATTTCTATAATACCTCTTACAATAGTATTCCAAAGCATCAAAAAGCTAGAAAAAATATAATGAAATGTGGGCAAAAAAAATCAGTGTTTAAAACTAATATTATTGAGACAATTATAAAAAGAGGGGCACCTGGGCGGCTTAGATTGTTTGTTAAGTGTCTTTATTCCAGGGTGCCTGGAATTAAGCTCTGCATTGGGCTCCCCACTCAGTGGGGAGTCTCCTTGCCCCTCGACCCCTCCCCCTGCTCGTGTTCTCTCTGTCTCTCTCTCTCTCTCTCTCAAATAAATAAATAAAATCTTGAAAAGACCCAGGGTATGAAGGGATATAAATTGCTTATGAATTGTAAAAGTCAGTGTGTAAAAAAATATATTTCTTTTCTAAAATGTTCAAGATGCCTAAATGGAACCCCAAAAAATTTCCAGGAGGTAATTTTTGTGGAAAGGTACAAGTTGATTTCAAAAATTAAAATGGAGATGCAAAGAGTCAAGATAGCCTAAAGAAAAACAATGGTGGGCAGCTTAGACTATGACCTATCATGAGCTATATTGAAATTATAATGATAAGAGAATATGGTATTGTCTCACTGTAAGAAGTTCAGAAGCAAGAAGGTGTTGGTATGGTTACCTAATTTGTAACAGCATATACTATATCACAATGTGGAAAGAGATGTCATTTCTGTAAATTATTCTGGGTCAGTTAGGTCTTTGAAAAAAAATAATTTTGGTTCCTGCCTCACACTATGTGCAAAAATAGATTCTAAATTGATTTAGATGTAAATGAAAAATAAAACAACTACGATTTTGGTAGAAAACATACCAGAGTATATTTATGGTCTTTGGGTCATTATTTTTTAAATAAAATACAAAATAATACCACATAGTTAGGCATGCTATATTAGACTTCATTAAAATTAAAAATTTCTATTAATTGAAAGATTAATCAAAAGTGTAAAAGATGCCACAAACTGGGAGAAACTATTTGCAATGTATCTTCTGGACTTGAATGTAGAATAGATTTATTTACATCAAGCTTAAAAAGCAGGCAGCTCTACTGTGTTGTGTTAGAAGTTTAGATAGTGGTTACCTTTGTTGAGGTGGTGACTGGGATAGGGTCTGGAGAAGCATCAGGATGCTGATAATATCTTAATTTTTGCGGGAGTATAGGTTACATGGGTATGTTCCCTTTGTGATAACTCATCAAGCTGGAAATTTACCATTTGTGTCCTTCTCTGTATGTATGTATACTTAAATGAAAAGTTGCATTACTATAATAATGTTCATGAAACTTCAAAGAAAATGCCAGATAAAATAAAAATACAGATGATAAGGTAGTCCTAGTGAATAAATTGAAAGGTTGACTTGCAGATAAAACATGAGTCAGTATTTTACAACTCTGAAATACATCAGCTAGGTTAAAAAAATCCATATTGATAAATAAAATTTCTTTCAAGAATGGACACAGCAGAATCACACCCTCTTAGCAACCACAATAAATAGTTTGCATATAGAGGCTCAACTCCTAGGGAAGCACCAGGGGACTGGCAAGTTTGGGTAAGACTTTTGGATGGTTGAGAACATCTTTGAAAAGTGCTACAGAATTATAAATGAAAGTATTTCATCTTATACTATAAAAAATTAAAAAAAAATTATCAGTGTCATTTTCTGTTGACTTCCCATTGGTTGATCCTATTTCTTTCCTCATTTTTGACATATAATGTTAAATTTCCTCAATGGGCATGAAACAAATATACACACAGCTTCATGTCCCTTTATCAGAACTATTTTTAAAAGTTATTATTAATGTACCGAACAAATGTAAATATATCAAATTATACCAGGCACTGAATTTGAAATCAGAAAAAAATCACATTTCTTGATATTTAACATGAAAACAATAGAGTTAGCTTTAGATAGGTCTTAACCTAATGGTATCAACAAAGAATAAAATTTAAACTTGGGTGAAAATCTTATTTTATAATTCAGTGGTTATATATGCATCGAATTTCAGAAGATTCGTTTAATAGAATAGCACAGTTTAAAATATCCTTATTGTGTGTGTTTGAGAGAGAGAGAGAGAGGTCATGAACATTGTGATTGTGCGTTTTGAAGAATACAATATAGACCTGAAACAATCAGGTTTCCCAAAAGATGGGCTGAATATTGAGAGTATTGTAGAAAAAGCATTATGAATATCTAATATTCAGAAATATAAAAAGGTTTACAAATACTCTGGGCTCTCATGACCAAAGCAGAAGCCAATTTTTGATTCTGAATTATACTTGAATGATTGGAAATTTTTCTTTCTTTTTTAAAGATTTTATTTATTTTAGAGTTTGAGAGAGAGCATGCGTGGCGGGGGTGGGGAGGGGTTGGGGATGGGCGAAGGGAGAAGGAGAAGCAGGCTCTCCACTGAGCAGGGAGCCAGATGCCAGGCTTGATCCCAGGACCCTGGTATCATGACTTGAGCAGAAGGCAGACACTTAACAGACTGAACCACCCAGACACCCCAGAAATTTTTCTGGATTAAACCTATTAACCTACACCTGACATTTTTGTGTAACTAAACCAGTGTGGGTTTCATAGCAGCAAAATCATATAGAACAAACCAGAGTTCCCATCCCATTTTATTCAGAACAACCCGATTTTATCTGTTTAATGTTGGTATTCACCCCAAAACATTTTGAATAGCTCCTGATGAAAATCAAACCAAACTAAAAATCTAATGTATGCATTTTTATGATGTTCATTAATATATAATTTCCACACGGTATAATCCATACACTCTTTTGTCTTGCAGTTTTGTGTTTTGGCACCTAGATAGTCACATAACAACAGCTGCAGTCAAAATAAAGAATATTTCTATCTCCCCCCAAAGTTCCCTCATGTCCCTTTGTGCTCAATCCACCTTCCCCACCCACCACCTCTCCCACTTTTGGTAAAACCTAGTCTGGTTTCTGTCTCTGTAGTTTTGTTTTCCTAGATTGTCCTGTGTTAAGGATCATAGACGATGTAACCTTTTATGTCTGATTGTTTTCACTTTGTATAATGCTTTCAAAAATATATCTATGTTTTTGAATTTTTCAGTAGTTCATTGCTATTGATTACTGATTGGTATTTCACTTTCTGGGTTTACCATGACATTTGTTCCATTTACTAATTAACAGTGTATGTGCTATTTTCAGTTTTTGTCTACCAACCATAAGGGCACTATAATAATCACAATGGGTCTTGGTGTAGACATAAGTTAGCGTTTCTTTTGGGTGCAAACCCAGGTTTGGGATTCCTGGATCCTATGACACATTTTTGTTTACCTATAAAAGAAACTGCCGAACTGCTTTCCCAACTAGCTGTGCCATTTTTCATATCCTAAAACAAAAAATGTTATGAGAGTTTGAGTTTGCTAGCATTTGGTATTATCCAATTTTGTTAAAGTTAGCCTTTCTCATACATGTGTGGTGGTAAGTTAGTTTTAATTTTTGTTTCCTTAGTAACTAATAATGCTGAACCTTTTTTCATGCATTTACTTACTACTCATAGCTCTTCTTTGGTAAATGTCTTCAATTTGTGTGTGTGTGTGTGTGTGTGTGTGTGTGTGTGGTGTGTCTGTGTAGTGTGTGTGTTAGTTTTCTTATCGAGGCATGAGAGTCCTTTACACCTTTACATGTTCTGAATACAAGTCTTTAATCAGATTTATTTTGCAAATTTTTCCTCCCAGTCTGTGGCTTTCCATTTTCATCATGTTGTCTTTTGAACAGCAGAAGTTTACATTTTGATGAAACACAATTTATCAATAGTTCCTTTTATATAGTGAGCTTTTATGTCTTATCTAAGAAATCTTTGCTTAACCCTTCACTTAAATCACAACAACCCCTATTACCTTTGTTTGATATTAGCATTGTGTTCAGGACAATGAAGTTTTGATACTGATGCTGAAAAAATACATATACTGCTATGTGTGTATTTGCTTTTACAGAAATAAATCATATACATGCAGTACTAAACTATGTCATTTACACTGACAGCTCTTACTATTATTAAGATAAAATATATTGTTATAATAAAGCTTGAAAGCAGCATTTGTAGTGACATGAAATAAAAATGACACGTAATACTTAAATTCCCTTATCATTTTCAGTTTTAAAATATAAATGAATATACAGGATATGAATGTGGCTCTTCGTCTTTAAAAATCAAAACTTGTTTGATTTCCAAAAATTTTCCCTGAAACATATGCCATCCTTTCATAGAGTAGATTTAAATTTTATTTCAACACAAAAATTGAACATTAAGAGGAAACTTGTAACATTTATTTGTCAATCTGAAAATAATTCATTTTTAATTGTACCTTTTAAAGAACTTACATATTTTCCTTCTATGCGTGTCAGGGACTTCACAATATATGGTTATCATTTTTGTTATAAACATAAATAGTCTCTCTCTAATAATATATATAATATATATATTACACAGAACGTATGGAATAAAATTTAGATATATGAGCCACAATAAGAAGCAGAAAATTATGACTCCGTTTATCTGACACAAACACATTCAACTTTTGGGTCATATTTGTCTGCGTCTTGTGTCTCATGCGTCTAAATTTTATTCAGGCTATTGTGTATGAAAGAACATTATAGACTAATGTAAATATTACTTAGCCAAGAGAAAAAAAAACAAAAACAAAAAACATGCCCTTTCTATTTTGAACTATTGGTGTAGAGTGCACTGACCTAATATGGAATTGAGTTGGGTCCTGGCTTTACTGCATTCATCACTATCTTTACATATTCTCTGATCACAACTGGGCTTATCAGCTTGAGCTGTGAGTTTGGGGACACCCCAGACTTCTCTTTGCTTTCTATGCACACGGCAAAGGCCCATGTACCTGGGGGAGTGGAGGGGGGTATCTCTCGGCCCCTCCGCCCTGCCCCAGCCCGTGGAGGCTTATGTGTTGTCTCTGTTGAGGACCCCTGAGAAAAATGGTGGGTTGAGCACTCAGTCTTTGACTGTAACTTCCCTATCTACCCACACCTGGCTAGTACAAATTTATTGAAACTGAGGATACTTTAGCTTTACCTCTGCTTGAGAATATTTTACCACTCTTGCCATTTCAGCAGAAAAGAAAGCAGGTGTGGCCCCTTATCTACCAGCAAAGCTTTCACACTTTCTGGAATTTGGTTTTATTATGTTTCTTGTTATCCTCAGCTCTGTCGTGGGTAGAAAAAGCTGTTGTGATTTTTGTAACTTATCCATCTTGTTCTTGTGATGTTTAGATTTTAACTGAAGGCAGAGGGGTCATATGTTGTTTTCTTCTTAAAATCAAAATCTGAAAGATACAGAATTGTCAGCATCTAGCAATTTTTTTTTTCTGTATTGTATCACAATTTGAATTAGACACACAGATTTGTAACACATTTCCCATTTGTAACTCCGTTGCCATTCTTAAAAATCTGCATGGAATGACTTGCATGACCCTTTTATTCACTCTTATTTTATGCATATATCAATAACCTGTCGTTTGGTTCATCACCTGTGCCTGCCAGGATGTCTCAGGAATGGGGGAATAATGGGCTGTGCCATGGGGAAACTGAGAGAGTACTAGGTGTTCACTATAGTTCTATGAGTCTGCATTTGAAATTAAAATTGTTGACACTCTCTTTTTTAAATTCCTGTTTGTGTACCCATAAACTACTGAAATTAGAATTTAAACACACACACACACACACACACACACACACACACACAAAATGTGAGCATTTAAATAGTTCACATCTCACCTGTTCTCTAGATAAACATTTTCCTTCAAAAAACAGCTAGTACACTGAAAATAATTAGAGTCTACATCTTCCACTTCCTTGGAAGAAGAGCTTTCCTTTTCTGTTTTGTTTTCATGAAAACCTTAAATGGAACTTCTTTGACAGCTTACCCACTGATACGTTTCTACATGATTGTTTAAAGAGCGGTTACAGCAATTAGTGTCTTCTTTGTGTACTTTGCAATTTGTGGGTAAGTCTGTTACTTCACAGAATCTGGTGTTTTGGATTTTTAGCCAAACAAATGTCAACACATTCATATTTTACGGGGGTTTTTTGTTTTGTTTTGTTTTTTGGGGTTTTTTTGGTTTTTTTTTTTTTTTTTTTTTTTTTGCTTTAGAAAAGTTAACATATTCAAATAATACTTCCATTAAAAGTATAGTTTTTCACAGTTAACATTTCATCATTTGACCTTGGTTGCCTTATACTTATAACTTTTATTTCCATTCTTATAACAGTTAAAATTAACTATGGAGTTTCTTTAATTTCAACATATAAAAATATAACTATAAGATATTTTCCAAAGAAGAATCTCAATTATGGGCATCAAAATAGAAGGAGTTATTTTTACCTATGCAAAACCCATCTCATATTAGGTCTGCATGAATAAACTGCTTAACTACTATGTTAGCCAGAGAGAGTACTTAATGCTAATTTCTGTAACAATAAAACCAACCTCTCAGTGGCATAGCAAAGCGAAGATATATTATTCATATTGCCATCAGTGTAAAGGATGAGTCTTTGCTCTAAACAATTTCTCAATTGCTTTGGTTTTGTGGCAGTTTACAGCCTCACAGTTAACTTGGGATGAACAAAATGGCCTTTGAAGCTATTGGCCTCTTCATTAGAGAAGAGCCAGAGATTTCTCCTGAGTGAATAGCTCTAGTTATGGAATGATCCCACTGGCAAAGTAAGTTTAGGAATGGAAGAGGAGGACATGGATATTGATGACTTTCTAGAATTCCCGACACAAATTGGTAGCCAAGGTAAAAGTGAAGTTTGAGAAGTTGAGGATATGGGGGTCAATCTATGATGAAATGATACTTTGTTTCATAAGAATTCAGGTGTAAATAGCACACATTTTGTTCAACACCTGAAGTGGTGAGCTTTATTTCATTTTCTTATTTAATCATGAAAAGAACTTGTAATTTGGTGCTGTTTCTGTGTTTTATAGATTGTCACAGAATGTCAGGTATTGAAAGTGGCTTCTATGCCATAAAGTGAATGCTAGACAACATAGAAAAATTTACATTTTTCTTTGATTATTGTATTGTTTTCCAAGACTTCATGGTGCATCTTTAGTGTTCTTTGTAAATCCTTGTCAGATAATTCTATATTATTTTTTCACTCTCTCAATATGGTCTTTTCAATATGGTTGTTAAAAATTTTTAACAAGAGGTTTACATAAGAAATCCAGCACTCAAATTTAAATTAAAACCTACATGTTGACATTTAATACACTCATATATGAGAACTGCCATGATTCATTCCTGTTTTAACATTACCTATAGGTGAGAAAGAAGTTGTGCATTGCTAGAAATATTTTGAAAATTAATATGAGCTGTTATTAAAATTGGAGATTTTTTGTTTTATAAAATATGAAACAGCACAATAGCTATTAAATTATTTGCTAATAATATAAACTTGCTGCTAATATTAGATAAAGGCATACAAAATATTGTACGTTAATTTGTTAGGAATATCCTGGAAATTGTTATTGTGATTTTTATTTTAAAATTAGGTTGGAATTAACAATTCAGAGGTACTATAAGTGAATGATGGAAAACTTTTACATTTCACGTAGAGTCATTCTCTTTAAATCATAAAGATAGATGAGATAGCACGAAGGAGAAAATTTACTACCTCTTCCTTTGTGCCATGAAATAAATAAAATTATTTATTGCTCTACATGTCAGTTTGCATCCTTGAGAGAGAGTTATATAATATTTTTCTTTTCAATATTATGCATTCATCAGTATCCGATATAGATTATTTCCTAACTTCTCAAAGTGCCTGAGTATATGCTTTTGAATGAATGCATATATATTAAAATGTATAAAAATAAATTATAATAAATACATTGTCTTAAGTGGTCACTTTAGGAAGGATAAGAAAAAAAATAAGATGAAAAGGGGATTATGCTATGCAAATACCAACTAAAATGCTATAGAAAATGTTAAAAATTATGAAAATTGAAAGAGTAGTTAAATTTAGTGGAAGGAAACATATTTATGAAGCAGATAAAATATGAAAGATAGGAAGAAAAGTATCAGTTAGAAATAAGGCAAAGAACAACAGACATGAAAAAAATGTTCCACATCACTTGCCATCAGGGAAATACAAATCAAAAACCACAAGGAGATACCACCTTACACCAGTTGGAATGGCTAAAATTAACAAGATAGGGAACAACAAATGTTGGTGAGTATGTGGAGAAAGGGGAACCCTCTTACATTTCCTCCTGTTGGTGGGAATGCAATCTGGTATAGCCACTCTGGAGAACAGATTGGAAGTTCCTCAAGAAGTTAAAAATAGAGCTACCCAATGACCCAGCAATTTCACTGCTGGGTGAAAAGAAGGGGCACATGCACCCCAATGTTCATAGGAGCAATGTCCACAATAGCCAAACTGTAGAAGGAGCCGAGATGTCCTTCAACAGATGAATGGATAAAGATGTGGTTCATATATACAATGGAATCTTACTCAGCCATCAGAAAGGATGAATACCTAAAATTTACATCAACATGGATGAAACTGGAGGGTGTTATGCTAGGTGAAATAAGTCAATCAGAGAAAGACAATTATCATATGGTTTCACTCATGCAGAATATAGGGAATAGTACAGACCATAGGGGAACGAAGGGAAAACTGAAAGGGAAGAAATCAAAGAGGGAAACAAACCATGAGAGACTGTTGACTCTGGGAAACAAACTGAGGGTTGTTCATAGGGAGGTGGGTAGGGGGATGGCGTAACTTGGTGATGGGCATTAAGGAGGGCACATGATGTGATGAGCATTGGATGTTATATGCAACTAATGAATCATTGAACATTATATCGAAAACTAGTGATGTACTATATGTTGGCTAATTGAATTAAAAAAAAGGCAAAGGAGATCAGGGTTTAGTTTAGTGTTGCTTTTAGACAAAAGGGAAAAACAGAATATTGACAGTATTTTAATATTGACAGAATATTGACTACTCAGTCAATATTAAAACAGAATGGTTGTGCCTGGGTAGTGTAATCAGCTAAGTACATGACTCTTGGTTTTGGCTCAGGTTGTGATCTCAGGGTCATGAGATCGAGCCCTGCCTTAGGCTCCTAGCTCAGGACAGAGTCAGCTTGGGATTCTCTCTCCTTCTCCCTCTGCACCCCCCATCGCTCCCTCTCTCTCATGCATGCTGTCTCTCTAAAATAAATAAATAATATATATATATATAAAAAAAAGAGTGGAATTTAAACCTTGTCTAGAAGAACTATATGGGATCAAAGTGGGAAGTTAAATTAGAGTTATGTCATGGAGATCCTGAAATGAAATATTTAGTTATCAAATATTTATTGAGCCTTGCATTCTTATAAGCACTGGGGATGTAAGAATTAAGTCAAAGAACAAAATTCTCTTTTTGTAGGAGGTGTATGCTAGAGGTTAGCGGAAATGTGGAAGAAGGATTAACAGAAAATAATTAAACAAGTAAAATGTATGCTTCTCAGGATGCTATCCTAATAATAAATCAGGAAAAGAAATGGTGATGTTTGAGTCTAGCGGTGAGCGATTGGTAATTTAAAGTTGACTTGGGGATTAGGAAAGATCTTACTACAGATGCTATATTTGAGCAGAAAACCAAAAGAAATGAGAAAGTGAGCCAGGCAGCCATCTGTGAGAAGAGCATTGAAGTGAGAGCAAGCCCCATATGGAGCCAGCATGTCTTGGGTAGCATGGGGGAAGAGAGAGGTGGAAGGACAGAGTAGTGAAGCCTTCGGAAGAACATTGCAAGAAACTGATCTCTGACTTTACGTGAAGTGATATTGGAGTGTTTACAAAAAAGGAGTGTTGTGATCAAATTTCCATTTTTAAAGAACCCCTCTGTTTGATGTGCACTGAATAACTGGGGAGGGGGGACAGGGAGAAAAGGCAGGCAGAAGCAAGGACCATTTAGAAGGCATTTGAAGCAATCAAGGTTGAAACAAAAGATTGATTGTGTGGAGATGGTGCAGAGTGGTGAATGTCTGCAAGTATTATGGAAATAGAACTTCATATGGACTGGGTGTGGATCATAACAGAAGGGATTCTTCAGAGATACCATTTTTTCACCTGAGCAATTAATGAGGAGATGGAGTCCTGGACAGAGATGGAGAAAATTAGAAAGCAAAGCAAAAAATTGGCACAGTGGGTAGAGAATTTGATTTTGAAAGATCTGTTATATATCCAAAAGGTAATGTTGAGAGTAAATAGAAAATACAGAGTCCAGGTAGGTTCAAGCTGGAGTTATAATTTGAAAACCTGTAGCATCTTTAAACTGATGGTCAGAGGTGAGCTCACCAAGGGAGTGAGCGCATAGAAACTAAAGACAGTGAGCATGGACTGACCTACTTATCTAACCTTAAAGCTCACAGAGATGAGGTAGAAACAGCAAAGGAGACTGGGGGTGGGGAACACAGAACAGAATTGGGAAAATTGTTAACTTAGAATGCAAATAAAGTATTTCTAGGGAAAAAATGGATTGATTTGTTCAAATGCTTTTTAAGGATGTAATGAAATGAAGTCATAGGACTCCTTACTGTATTTATCAGTTTAGGCCATTGGTGGACTTTGAGAAGACCAACCTCAGTGGAACAATGAAGGTGAAGAACCGGTATTCAAGGAGAAATTGTATTCAAGGAGACTGGGCAGCTCGCGAATAGTGTTACTGTTTTATATGATAGGGGACAGTTCTTAGAGAATGTCTCTTGCTGAGGCAAGATGAGACCGAGTTTAGTACACAAGGGGAAGGTTAGTATTATATAGGAACTGGGACCACATTTCTAAATCAAAAGATATAAAGGCAAAGGTGCAGTTATGGTGCACCTTTGAGGAATGTATGGTGGTGGAAGTGTGCCTTAGTCTATTTCTGATAGTTTTTATTTTCTGCATGGAATATAAAGCAGAGAATGCCAGGAGCAGAGGTGTCAAAGTCTTGAGTAGAGGGAAGATATGAAGTGCTCTTCCATGAATGGAGAATAAATGGACTGGAGAAATGGAGTAGGACTGTGGGCAGCATTGAGTGCTCAGCACAGAAAATTAGAGCTCGTGGAGTTAATGTGAGCCTGTGCTTTTCTGTGAATTTTTCTCTACACACATTCAGCTGCGGTGTTTTAGTGACAGAGTTGGAGAAAAATTAGTCCCAACTAGGGTTATTGCTTTACTAGGCAAATAGGATGGCAAAATTGGCAAGCAAGAGGGTGAAGAATGTGTGCTGTGCAGTGACTGAATTGGCGGAGTTTGAGTCTACATTGGGCTAGAGGGAAAGTGTGGTCACAGGACTGGAGGAGAGCTGTGAAAAGGTGGTGGAATAAATGGACTGCAGGTCTTACTTGAATTAAGTGTGTTGAGGGGCACCTGGGTGGCTCAGATGGTTGATCATCTGCCTTCAGCTCAGGTCATGATCTCCAGGTCCTATGTTCAAGCCCTGCATAGGTCTCCTGGCTCAGTGGGGAGTCCACTTCTCCCTCTCTCCCTGGCTCATGCTGGCTCGCTCTCTCTCTCTGTCTCTCTCTGTCTGAAATGAATAAATCTTAAAAAAAAAAAAAAGTGTTGACGTGAAGGTAGGAGGCAGTCACCTGGAAAAATTGGAAATGGTGGTCATAGGATGGGCGGCATTACATTGTAATTATGGAGGGGATATGGCTTTCAGAAATGACCAAGGTCTAGGGCATGTCACCTGGTGGGGGGTGTGAGGTACAATGAATGGATAACACATCACTGAGGGACAGTGATATCGGAGTATTTATGGTTAGATATTGAAATAACTAAAAGCTAAGGAGTAGTTCTAGACAAAAAATAAATGGAGCCAGAAAATGGGATCTGTGTTGATTCTAGAATAGTGTTGAAGAGTTAAGTAGATGCTTTCAACAAGGAAGAGCAGGTGATATAATCTTAAAGCACAAAACAAAAGCTAGATGGTTTGAAGGAAGAGGGGAACAACGTGATTTGAAGCATCATAGTGGAGCAAGGAGTACACATACCACAAACCCAAGGAACTGACTCCTAGGCCTGGAAATACATGTTTCTTAAGACAGGTGCAGGGGTCTCAGAGTCCTCAGGGGAGAGCCAACAGGTAGAAGAAGAAGACAAAGGAAATATTAGAAGAAGAATTGTAAATATGAGGGATTTTCTGATGAAGACCCATGAGTTCCAGAGGGCATAGTGAAAGGTCTGAGAAACTGGTCAAGATGGGATAGGGTCATCTGCAGGGAGACAGTGGAGCTTGAGGAATGACTGAGAGTCCTGGGCTTCTTGTGGTGACTGAGAGAGGGAGAAAGCACCATATAGGAGAAATTCCAGTGGTCTGAATGTCTGTGATGATAAGGCTTTAGTGCTTGAGTATGGGCCTTGGGGAGGACAATGAGAGGTGGCACTACAGTTAAAAAAAGAAAATGAAACCATTGCTTCCCATTTTTCTTATACAATAGACACTGATGACAAAAGACAAACACAAAACTGTTGGTAATTTACTTTCTCCCCACCACCTTCTGCACATAGAGACCTGCAAGGTTTAGTTAATAGAAATTTAGGTTTCATTTGAGGAGAAATACACTACAATAATGGAGTAGTTTAAATTGCCTAGTGTTTTACAGGCATCAAAGAGTCTTTTGATGGTGGGATGCGATGCACTGACTCTCAAATGAAGGGCAGAACTCTCTCTTACAGCTCCAAAGGAGAGAAGGCTACTGGGTGGGGTCCGTGGGGATCTGGTGGGACAAGAGAACAGCAAGCTGCAGCTCTGCGGGCCTCTTATGTGTGGCAAACAGCATGATGTTTGCTAGGTTTTCAAGCTCCCACTGGTTTTAATAATTTAAATAATATTGAGGACTCCAAGAGCATAGGGGCTGCTATCACTAGCCGTCTGTTACCTGGTCTTAGAGTGGCGAGGAGTGGTGTATGCAAGGTGGCCCCAGAAAGTAAAGGCCCAGTAAGGAGGTATTTAGATTGTGGATTTAATCGTCTATTCAAGAGGAGGAAGCAACCAGTCTGTAGCCAAGGCCTCAAAAATTAGGTCAATACAGCACGAAAGAGAAAGAAAGAAAGAAAGAAAGAAAGAAAGAAAGAAAGAAAGAAAGAAAGAAAGAAAGAAAGAAAGAAAGAAAGAAAGAAAGAAGAAAGAAAGAAAAGAAAAGGAAGAAAAGAAAAGAAAAGAAAGAAAGGGAAAGAGAAGAAAGAAAGAAAGAAAAGAAAAAAGAAAAAAGAAAAGAAAGACTGGAGCACCTGGGTGGCTCAGTGGGTTAAGTGTCCTACTCTTGATTTTGGCTCAAGTCATAATTTCATGGTGGTGAGATCAAGCTCCGAATCAGGCTCCTGCTTGGGAGTCTGCTTGAGATTCTCTCTCTTCCTCTCCCTCTGCCCCTCCCCGTGCTTTCTCGCTCTCTCAAATAAATAAATCTTAAAAAAAAAAAAAAAAAGAACAACAACAAAAACAAAACTAAAGTGCACCCAGTTGAGATAATTGCCAATCAAAGGACTTAGGACACTTTCCTCTTTACCTCAAAAACTGACTTAGTTAAATTGAGTTTGATACTAAAATTAAACAGCATTATATATCTGCCTTTATTACATAGTCATACGGTTCCATTTAGGTAAGAACTTAGGAAATGATTATGATTTCTTCAAGTTTTTCTCAAGCTACTTCTTCCCCCTTATAAGTGACACAGCATATTGTTGGTAGTAAATCAAAATGCCCTGCTCTGTTCTAAGATTTCAACACTAGAGCATGACAATATTAAATATTTTTAAAAGATTACTTATTTTCAAATTCTCATGCATCAGACTTCTAGAGCAGAAACAACATGAGAGATTTACTCTGTATATTTCAACACCAATCAAGTGTTATTGGCAGCTACTGTGGGTCGCTCTTTCTACAAAGTGAGCATCAGAAACTGACATGTCTTTAGCTTACCATGAAAAGTTCCTATGTGCAATAGTTGTGAATTATAAGAAATCAAAAATCATGTTTAGAAGTTAAAATGTTCGAATAGCATTTCATTTCAAATGGAACGTCTAACAGGTGTTCTTCAAAGTGACACCTGAGTACTGCTTTTTACAAGGCTCCTTAGACTGTAGCATCTGGCAATATATTATTTCCAATTTCAATTTCTCAGTGGCACACTTGGAAAGTACCAGAGTGACTGTCTTCAGATGAACATGGCCCTTGTGTCAAAATAAAAGTTCAGGCTTTAGAAAATTACAAAATTATGAAGCTCCTTATAGAAAACTGTGATTTGCCTTTTTTTTTTCTTTTGCAATGCAAATAAAGAAAGCAATCTTGTTGTAATTCATTTGTGTTTGAAATCCCTTTGCATTGCAGTAAAGTGTTCTTTAATTGACTGGTAAATCATTCTATGATCAGTTTAGCAAATTGTTTCTCTCTCATTTTTTTTTCTTTGCTGACTCTGGGGAGCATTGGGCTGTTTTATGGTAACTGTTGTTTTGTTCTCCTTTTCAACTTAACTGCCATAACCCCTACATCAGATAAACAAGCTGGAAAGGAAAACAATGTCTATGAGTGAGAGTACAGATGCGCCTGGAATTGAGTAAATATAACATCCCTACCATGGTATTATTGAATATGAGACTTATTAGCAGCAGAAAAATTCAAGCTTTCAAAAATGCTGATTCCCTCTAGAGAAATTTGAAAATAGAATGTTTGCAAATAACAGAATCTAGCTTTACAGTAATTGCTCAGACCGAACCAGGGGCTACACTGTTACCAGCACAGCTGTGAAGCCAGTTAGTTGTATAAAAAATCAGTTCCAGTACACTGATACAACGATTTAAGAAGAGAATATCTTTAAGCTTTTTGTAATGCTTTTGTGCCATTTGGTAGTTATAGCTGTAGTTAATCTTACTTCAAACCTCTAGATCCAAGTATAATCATGAAGTTTATTTTTGATTAACTTCTCTGTTTGCATCCTCTTCTCCCTTTGTTGATAACTTTTACCAGTTACCCAGTCAGACATTTCCTGTGTGTGCCTTTCAGAGTGACTTTACTTTCAATCTCTTATGAATAGATTCTTCTAATTGTGTCATCAGTTATGATTTAGTCTGTCTTTGAGATCATGGAAATTTCCCAAAGCCTTCCAGGCCCAAAGGGATTCATCATAGGGTACACCCTTAAGAGCTTTACATTTGGGCAAAGAAGACTTCAGATCATATTATCTAAACAACTTCTGTCTGTTCCATCTGAAAGAGCAATTCAAATCTTTTGTTTGTACTGTTCATCTTTTTTATTATTATTATTCCTCTTTGTCACCTGCACACAGCTGTTTCCAAACCACTGAAAATTCATTTTTTCTGAGTTACATTTAAAATACTAGTACTATAATTTTGCCAAAGTAATCAGATATGGCATACCTTATTGCTTAATATTTTCAGCCTTTCACATCTTTTATATGCCACTTCCACAGATTCATTCTCTTTATTAATTTTATACTCACCATTTGAAGAACTGCTGGCTGTGGGAGCTATCAGCATGAATGAAGCATTATAAAATTTTATTATATTTTATTATTGCATATACTGTTATGCCAATAAACATATTGAAAGGAAGCTATTGGTGTTTAACATGTAACAAATTCCCAGCATAATGTTATTTGAAACCTTCATTTAATGCATGACTAAACCTTGTTTCATAGACACAGTAGATTTGAATGAGAACCAGCTCAATTTTACTTACAATAACAAAGATGCTCTAATAAAAGAGAGATGTTCAATTTACTACTTGGACTCATAGCTGTCATTGAAATGGAAATAATAGCTTCATGCATAAAAACACAAGAGGGGAAAGCATAGCGGGGCTATAGAAATTTAATTGCATTAAAATTCATATTATTTTTGTATTTTTAAATAGATCATGTTAAATTTCTCATTTTTCTGCCTGACATAATTCACTAAAATGAGAGAGATAGTATTCATATGGTTCAGAGACAAAGCTTAATTATCTAATATTTTCAATTGGTTTGTGATCACTGATCTTAGATCACTTTGTTGTTGCACTTTTGTGGTGGAAATTAATAGGAAGCAATTCAGTGATTCATGTTCAAGATTAAAAAATCTTTAATCTCTTTATAGGGTTCTTATTGAGAGCAGCATACAGAGATTTAATCATGTTGATCTCACCAATATTAATGACCAAGAAAAAGTCAAAGCCCAAGTAGGATAGCAAAAGATTACTTACTAACGTGAACCTACTTCATATCCACTCACAACTATTTTATAAACTACTATTACTGTTAATATGAATATTCCATTACAAATTGTGTGTTTTGAAATTTTAAAATACCAATTAATCATAAGAACACTGTGGGTGCATTTTGAGAATTTGTTATCTGCGAAGGTAGTTTTTTAGCAGAGAGGAAAAGTCATTTCAATATATATTTGCGTGTTTTTTTTTCCCTAGCTTACTTAATCAAAAATTCTAGATTTTCACCTCCTGAGGAATGTATATGATTTCACTATGGTATCTTTGTTCTTTGGGTGGACCGTGGGTGCAATGTACTTTACTCTGGACGTATAGAAACTTTGCAGAGGAAAGAATTCTACAAATCACAGAATTCATAGAATTCTTAGGAACACTTTAAGGAAAAAGGAGTTGTTCACCTCCATGGCTAATTCAATCTTTGGAATTGAGGCCCTCCTCTTCCCATTTGAGGTCTGAGCCAGTTGGGATACAAGATAGAGGAGTCAGACAAACTCAGTATATTAGCTGTGGTGAAGATAAAACCAGCTTGGAGGGTGTGGCTTGAATCTGATGCGATCTCATGGGTGTTCTAATAATTCTTCCACTGCATTAAACTCGTTCACCTCGTCAAGGAGGTCCACACAGACTCTGTCCTCCCTGCAGAGTCATTGCCTGGCCTGGTAAATTTCCCTCATGAGTTAGTGGAGAATGCATCCAAAGAGCACATTTACCATGAGACACCAGGAATAGTTCGGTCAGCCATGCTCCTTTCCTTCTCTGAAATTCACCTGCCAGAGCAGTGACAGTTCAAGGGTAGTTGAAAAATGAAGAATGGAATTGTAGCTCAACTTCTTCCCATAGAATAAACATGAGGCAAGGGGAATAGATGTTCTGCCCTCAAAGCAAGTTTTTCTTAGGCTACATTTCTGGAGCATCTTGCTGTAATTCCTGGGAGCAGACAATTATTAAGCTATTCTCCTGGCTTAAAGTCACCCTTCTAAATTTGGCTTTGTGGTGTCAGACTTCTTCATTGCCAGTGGAGGGTAGGGTCTGTCCATTGGGTTTGATGAGGGGAGACAGCAAACCGAAGCAGCAAAGGAAATTGTTTCTAGCCCTTTGCTCTCGCTGCTTTTTCTTGCTGTCACCAGCCAGGGCTCCTCTTCCACTGGGGCGACAGAGGGTCACGTGCAGGCGTTGGAACCCACTCCATAATTTCTCCAGCACTCTCAGAGCCGGTCTTTGCAGTCCTGAAGAGACTTCAGCACAACCAGGCTGATCGCTGGCAAAGCCTCCTCAGCCCCACCTCTTGCCATCTTCTGCAGAGCCTCCAGGGTCAGCTGAGCAACCCCTTTCTCAGAGTCAATGTTGAGCTCCTTGGTGCCTCATCTGAGCATGTCGGTGGTAGCAATTTCAACCTTACTTTAGGTGTGGTGGCTGTTTTCCCCTTTGCTCCCATCCTGTTGCCTTAATGTTCTCTTTGTTCCTTCTTAGTTCCCTAGTTAATGTATTTTTACGCATAGTTGATAATTAAGTTAAATTTTATCTGTTAACATAATTGATAGGGTTTCCATCTCCCGATTAGACCTTGGCTGTTACCTTTGTCCGTAATAATATGTCCAGTATTGAAGACAACTCTTTTGGCTTCCTTTTTTCTAAGACTCATGTCTTGGTTTAGCATGACAATAATTTTGTTGTAAATGCATTCCTGTTTGTTAGGATACTTCCTTATAGGAGACACTATAGCAAACATATGGCAGGTCGGAATAACCATTGCAGAGAATTTTGGAAATGCCACATCCATTATATCAATCCTGTACTACCATTGGTTGGGTTCCCTGGAAGTGGAATCTGAAACACATTTATATGTGCAAGATAATGTTAGGGAGGACCTTTGGGATCAGTATCTGTGCAAGGAAAGGAAAGTAAGCAAGAATGGACAGTAGGAGAAGACAAGATGTGATGTAGGTTCTGTATCTTGGCCAGGCATATGAGCTCTGGCTATACATTGATCCCTTAGAATTGTCCCAAAATAAGCTGAAATGACTTCTTATTGGATTTAGGACATTCTGGGAAGGATGTAATTCTGAGAGTTGTCTCTGTGCAGCTGAAGCGATCCCTGGGGGAATGTCAACTGAAGTTAAATTAAGGCTAATGGAAGGAGGGGAGAATGGACTAGGAGGTGAAAATATTTTTATCAGGAAACTTAGATTTTATATTTCTGAAAGTTCACTCATATGATGGCTTAAAGGGTAGACTAGGTTGAACATGGGGGCTGAGGAAGGCAGGATGTTAAGAGTCCTGAGAGTTTAAATTAATGTGGGATAGAGGAAGGGTGGGTTTAAAAGAGGCTGCTTAGCATTTAATGATGGATAGTGTGCATGGGAAGGGAAATTGGGAACATAAAGGTGATTGAGTTTACGGCATATATAATTAGCTGGTGCTACAACCGAAGGAAATTAAAGAGGGGCAGCTGTAGTAGACACTCTTTGGACAGACACTTTTATATCTGAAGTTCCTGAAATAAATCCCACTGTAATCCTTAGACATTTTTATGTGGAGGTCTGAAAATCAAATACAATTTCAGGCTGTTATAGGTGGAGATTATCAACAAGGGGATAAAAGTTGAAGCCGTAGGACTGGATGAGAACACTTCAAAAATATGTGCAAAAGAATACTAAGGAAAGATTGTGATATGTAATTTTATTGGCTCACTTGACCATGATGTCAGCAAAAACTTATTTTTTTTTCAAAAGAAGGTCAATTTCACTTGACATACACATTTTTTTTTCTTTTGGGGAGACAATGGAGTGGGATAGAAATAGGGATGGGATATGAGTAAAAACTAGACATTAATTCTTGCTAATTTTCTTCTCCTTAGGTTCAATTTAGCCATCCTGTCAAATTTTTTTTCAAGATTTATTTATTTATTAAAGAGAGCAAGAGAGAGAGAGAGAGAGAGAGAGAGAGAGAGATGGTGGGGGAGGGGCAGAGAGGGAGAGAGAATCTGGAAGCAGATTCCTCCCTGAGCGCAGAGCCAGATGCAGCGCTCCACCCCATGACCTTGAGATCATGACTGGAGCCGAAATCAAGAGTTGGCTACGTAACTGATTGAGCCACCCGGATGCCCCTCAAAATATTTTTTGAATTTCAATTTTTGTCATCTAAAATTTTCACAATCTCATCAAGATTATAAAACCTAAATTTGATGGGCTTGTTATTCATCTCTCATTGAAATATCTAATAAAATATCATAGATAAATGCCAAGGTCAAAACCTTCCAGATTCACATTTACTTATTATAATTATTGATGATAAAATGTTGGAATTGGAAATAATCACCGATCACTAATCAAATTTACAGTCTATTATAGAAGGCTTTAATACATGAGGTATTAAAGTATAACCACAAAATATAAACCATATAGCCTTATCTAAGATTATTTGTTACTTGTGAAAATATATTGAATCCAATGATCACAGCTTACCTGAGGGCCCGTTACATTCTTTCTGCAAAAAGCGCACACTATACATATAGTTAACTATAGCTCTGAATATTTGTTACGCCTGCTTTTTAGACAAGGCTTATTATATTAGATGGCATGTACACTTTAACATTCTTTAACACAGTCACATTTTAATCCAGAAAAGTACATTGATTGGTACACACTTAGAGTTCCAGCCTCATTACACATGTGCACGCAATTAGGCTGTAAGGCATAGCAGTTAAAAGGAAGGGCTCAAAAATTAGACTTCCTGCATTCTTATCATATTTGTTAGTTTTATAACCTTAGGAAAGTTGCTTAAGCACTATGTACCTTGATTTGGATCATGTATCAAATGGGGATAATAGTGCTTTCCTTCAATACTTGCTGTGACAGCCCAATGAGCTAATAAATGGAAGTCCTTAGTAGGATTCCTTACACGTAGAAAGCACTCAGTAAATATTCTATATTATTAGCTACCTTACCATTTAGAACATAGGATTCTACTGTCTGAATATAGCAAAATCTATTCTAGTTTTGGTGAACATTTAAGTAATTATCAGTATGGGGCCTTTACAAATCATGTAGCTATGGAGATTATACCCTGATGCTCCTTTATACAAAATTCTCTAAGTACATATCTATAAACAAAATAAATTTTTATAGGTTATAAATATTTTTGATTTTGCTTAAAATTATATTCTCTGAAAAGAAAATAAAATTATTTTCTGAAGTAGTTGTACTAAGTTGCATTTCATCAGCAATATGTGAGAAGTCTTATTTCACATCTTCAAAAACAATTACTTTTTATTCAGACTCTTAAATTTTGCCAATCTACTGGGTGTGCAAGGATATATCCTTGGGGATTCACCACTCTGATTCTCAGAAAACCAAGCATCTGTTCAGAATGTGTTGCCCATTTGGATTTCTTCTTTTGTGAAGTATGTGTCTAAATATTTGCCTATATTTCTCTGAGGCTGTCATTTTGTTTTTGATTAGTAGTTCTTTATGCTGGATCCAACTCTTTTTGATTGTATATGTAGCAAATATCTTCTCTCAATCTGTGGCTTGTAATGCTAGAAGGTTGTCCTTTGATAACAAATTTGCTTATTTTAGTGCTTAATAACTTTATTAAATTTATTTAAATAAACTTGGTTTCATATTTAGCTCCATTATTCCAGGAATTGGGGTTTATATGT
Organism: Ursus maritimus; assembly: GCF_017311325.1. NCBI lineage: Eukaryota > Metazoa > Chordata > Mammalia > Carnivora > Ursidae > Ursus > Ursus maritimus. The sequence goes on along the minus strand of NW_024424230.1, from coordinate 6,751,870 downwards.
AGTTTGAAATAAAGGCCCAATGTATTTTTCATATAACCAGTTGTTCCAGGATCATTTACTGAAAAGACCAAAGAAAATAAGCAAACCACAGCTTCATTCAATAACTTGTGCTCTCAAGAGGAGCAAAAAATAAAAACCAAACATAATTTATATACTTAAGTTTGCTATATAGATAAAGTTTAAAATTTTAAAATTTAAGTTTCTACTTTTAAAGTTTTAAAATTTACGTCTTGGGGCACCTGGGTGGCGGATTCTGTTAAGCTTGGGACTCTTGGTTTTGGCTCAGGTCACAGTCTCAGGGTTGTGAAATCTATCCCCAGGTGGGGCTCCGAGCTCAAGGAATCTGCTTGAGACTGTTTCTCCCTCTCCCTCTGCTCCTGCCCCCAAGCTCCCGTGCACATGCTTTCTGGCTCTCTCTCTCTCTCTCTCTTTGTTTCTCTCTCTAAAATAAATGAACAAATCTTTTTTAAAAAAAATTTTAAAAATAAAATTTACATCTTGGTTTTGTTTGGGAACAAAATGATGAGGTATAAAACTGACAATTAAAAAAACCCTGACAATTAAAATCTCTAGTATTTTGAAATTCAAATGCATTTTACAGATAAATAAAATTTATAATCTATTGTAATTTTAAGGGGGATTTTTCATATTTTATTTAAAGATATTTTTATGTTAGTATGCAGGGAAAAATACTTTTTATGTTTTTTTGTGTATCGGTACACTTTATAGCACCTACAGTTCTAAAAGTTTACATTCTTTTCTTGGATTTTCTAGGTGTATTATCTTCAGATAATGACTTCTTTTTGTTTCTACTTGCCTACTCCTTGACTTTTTATATACCTGCCGTTATGTATTCATTGATCAACTGTCTTCTTTGGGCAACTATCTTTAAAACCTTGTATATAACTTTGAATGTGAAGAGTAGGAGAGTAAAACTACATTTTTAAAAGGCACCTTATATATATTTTGATTGATAAATGATTAGAATTAATATGTTTTTCAGTAAATTAAATGTTAGTCTCATATTCAATTTTTCATTCCTTTATATGGTAATATATATTTTATTTAGCTGCATTTAATTATGTATGGGATATTTATAATATTTATTTTCATAACTCATGTATGGTGGTAGAACTACAGGTTTTCACTGTGAAAGTTCTAAAATCCTCACCAAAAGCTAAAATACAAATACTAAATTTATCTTTTAGATATAATGTAATCAGTTATATGGTCTAATTTATATGAACATAAAAAATGAACAATTATCATATATTAACTTTTCTCAAATTGAAGATATTTTACATATCTTCATATAACCTTGTTTAACATTTCCTGATAGTTAAATGAATATGAATAAAGTATTATTATTTAGACTAGATATATTTGTGTTAGAAAAATATGGTATTTAAATGATATTTTGGGAAAATTTGCATCTTTATATTATTTATACATTTGGGGCCATAATTGCTACTTCTAGAGCTATTGTGAATCATGAGCCTTGAAAAATGTCAGGCTTTTCGTCCTATGCTGTCACACATACTGTTCTCTCTAACTGAAAAGTTACTCCCAGAAATCTTCACTTAACTTAAACCTCTTCTGTTTTCAAATCTCCCATAAATGATATCTTTTCAGAAAAGAAAAGACTTTCTAACAAACATACGTAGGGCTTTTTGTCTCCATCCCATTTATTATCCATTATATATTTATTGGGGAAAAAAAAAACAAAAAACACCACACAGGCTTCATATTAGATTTCCTGAGGTCTTCCTCTTATCTTCTAGTTCAAGCTTTTCTTTTTTGAGTGATTTCCAAAGTAAAGAAATTCCCATCTAAAGAAGGAATTATAATGGTGACTGACCTTTGTCAAGCATGGCCTGTGAGGTAATCACTAGGTAGGAGGGATAAATGAAAGGGGCAGGATTTAAACAGGAGGTTGATTTCCAGTGTCAGCTGGTTGTGGAGTCCTGGCTTCTTACAGTGTTGTGTTCTGACTGCATAATAAACACAACACACCTGTGTGAAATTTCCACTCAAGCTTGTGATTTTAACTTTTTATCTTAGAAGAGAGATAAGTTTTCCCTCTGTTTTCTCCAGAAGTTTTACATTTTAAGGTCTAATATTTAAGTCCTTAATCTATTTTGAATTTTGGTTTTGGTTTTGGTTTTGGTTTTGGCGGATAGTGAAAGGCAGGGATCTGATTTCATTCTTTTGCACGTGGATAGCCAGTTTTCCCAAGACCATTTGTCAAAGAGATGTCCTTTTCCTATTGTGTATATTCTTGGCACCCTTGTCCAAGGTCTGCTGATTGTATCTGAATGGCTTGTTTCTGGGCTTTCCTTTGGTTCCATTGCTCCCTATGTCTATCTTTATGCCTGTACCATACTGTTTTAGTTACTGAAGCTTTGTTATATACTTTGAAACCAAGGAGTGTGATGTTTCCAGCTTTGCTCTATCTCAAGGTGTGTTAGCTATGCAGTCTTTTGTGGTTCCATATGAATTTTAGGGATATGTTCATAATAATGTAAAGAATGGCATTGGGAATTTGATGAGGGTGGTATTGAATTTGTAGATGGCTTTGAGTAGCATGGACATTAAGCAATATTAGTTCTTCTAATCCATGAAGACAGATGTCTTTCTATTGGCCACATCTCTGCTCTAAAGTCTTCATAGCTTTCCATTTCACTCAGGATAGGGGTCAAGAATCCATGTCTTTGTACAATACAGCTAGTCCAAATTGCAAGGTACTGAAAATTTAGTGGAAAATATGTATATAAAATATGTATAAAGTACCTCACTAATAATTTTTTGAATGGATTGCATGTTGAAATGATTTTATTTATGCTTAATAAAATATATTACTAAAATTAATTGCATCTTGTTTTGATTACTTAATGTGTATACTAGAAGTTTAAACTTATGCATATTACTCACCTTATATTTCTACTGGGCATCACTGCTCTGCACACCCGCTCCCTCTTTACGTGCATACACTCCCTTCTGTTACCACTTTCCTCCTTGCTTATTCTGCTGTGGCCACATTGGCCTCCTTGCTGCTCCTCAGGTATTTCAGGGCTACTGTTCGAGGTCATTATACATCCCAGGGACTATTTCTAAAAAGCATCTAAATAAATAAACAAATAAGATCTAAATTTTCACTAGACAAACAGTGCTGAAGGTATTGCAGAATTAAGTCTATAATCTAGGATTGATTGTGATGAATAATCCAAAAGAATTTCAGCATGTCTTTAAGCATTGTAGTATCTTAGCTTTCTTAAAATTATGAAATATATTCCCGAGATTTCAGTATACTCAGTTTTATGAGGTTTAATGCATGTTGCCCAAATATTGCTTAGACAATAATATCTGTTAAATGTATGACCAAAAAGACATACATGAACCATATAGCAACTGATAAAGATTCAAGGTCATTGTATAATTATAGACTTTTGAGCCTGATCTGTAATTAGGTCAAAATGAAACAAAATAAAAGAGAGCTAAACAAGGCTTTTTTGTTTTGCCTCAAATAAATTCCTCTAAGTACACTTTTAATGCAATGATCAGAAAAATGTTGATTATATTCTATACTTAAAAGATGAATTAAAACCTCCCATGGATGCACACTAATTTAGGAAGGAAGAGAGACTTTCAAAAATAATTTGATATGCAAATAATGAAGTCTTTCAAATTCCTTATTTATAAAATAAAGATTAAAAGAGCACTTCAGGACACTTCTCAATTAATGAGTTCTTAAAATTGTTATTAAAATTATTATTATCAACAACATAATCCTCATTAAATTGGACTTTTCTTTCAATAAAAGCAAATGCAGAAATCACACTAATTTGCAATGAGAAATGTAAGTAGAACAACAAACCATTTAAAAAGACAAGATTCTTGGACTGTTTGACTTGGCTTTGAAGCTAGCAAAATCACTACAGCAATTGTAGGTTTATTTTAAGTTAAATCCCCAAAGGTTTTATAGAAGATGAATAAATAATTTTGCAAATTTGAACAATGGCAAGTTTTGAAATTAAGAATGACATTACACATTAAATAGAATATGAAAATTAAATTAGAAGAAAGTAAATATTGTGTTAATTTCTCATGATCTTTATGTGCAAATATGTACTTCTTATTCATTGGGCTTTTTAGGAAAATCATTTAAAATTTTTAATTCATAAGACAGAGAATATTAACTTATATCACAATCTTAATACATGTTATTTAATAATATGAAAAAATGTACATGTGGAAAGTTTAAAAAGCACACTAGCAAATTTATTAGAGAACTTAAGACTCAACTATCTCACAAATCAGAGACAATCACTGTTAATATTCCAATTATTGAAAGAGCAAGACAGACACAGAGAGATTACATAGTGAACATATTTCATATTTGCATGATTTGAATGCATTGCATACACAGATTTATGTAGAACTTAGACTATATTACTTTTTATTTTCACGATATAAATTTAAGAATCTACCCATAAATAAGGACATACAGGCATACCTCGTTTTATTGCCCTTCACTAACTTGCACTTTGCAGATTCTTCATTTTGTATAAATTGAAGGTTTGTGGTAACCTTGAATGAAGGAAGTCTATTGGTGCCTTATTTATTTATTTATTTTTTTGATAACATTTGCTCACTTTGTGTCCCTGTGTCACATTTTGGTAATTCTTGCAATATTCCAGACTTTTTGATTGCTGTGGTGATCTGTGATCTTTGATGTCACTGTTGTAATTGTTTTTGGGACACCAGGAACAGCACCCTTATAAGATATAGAAAACAATATATAAGACAACAAATTTAATGGATGAATGTTGTGCGTGTTCTGACTGTTCCACCAACTGCCCATCCCTCCATGTCCCTCTCTCTCTCTCCTCAGTTCTCCCTATTCCCCCCGCAGTTGAAAATAGGCCAGTTAATAACTTTACATTGGTTTCTAAGTGTTCAAGTGAAAGGAAGAATCATATGTCTCTCACTTTAAATCAAAAGCTAGAAATGATTAAACTTAGTGAGGAAGGTATGTCAAAAGTGGAGATAGCCCCCAAATTAGGCCTCTTGGGCTAAAGAGTTAATGAAATTATGAATGCAAATGAAAAGTTCTTGAAAGAAATTAAGAACGCTAGTACTGTAAACACATAAATGATAAGAATATGAAACACCCTTGTTGTTGATAGGGAGAAAGTTGTAGTGGTCTGGATAGCAAATCAGACCAGCCACAACAGTCCCTTATGCCAAAGCCGAATCTGGAGAGAGGCCCTAACTCTGTTCAATTCTGTAAAGGCCGAGAGGTGAAGAAGCTGCAGGATAAAAGTTTGAAGCTAGCAGAAGTTGGTTCTCGAAGTTTAAGGAAAGAAGCTGTCTCCATAACATAAAAAAGTGCAAGGGGAAGCAGCAAGTGCTGATGCAGAAGCTGCCACAAGTTCTCCAGAAGATCCAACTGAGATAATGAATGTGGCTATACTAAGCGCAGATTTTCAGTGTAGATGAAGCATTTTCTTTATACTGGAAGAAGATGCCATCTAGGACTTTCATACCTAGAGAGGAGAAATCAAGGCCTGCCTACAAAGCCTCAAGAAACAGGCTGACTTTCTTGTTAGGGGCTAATTCAGCTGGTGACTTGAAGTTGAAGCCAGGGCTCATTTGCCATTCTGAAAATCCTAGGGCCCTTAAGAATTATGGTAGATCTACTCTGCCTGTGCTCTGTAAATGGAACAACAATGCCTGGATGATGGCACATCTGTTTACAATATGGTTTACTGAGTATTTTAAGCCCACTATTGAGACCCAATCCTCAGAAAATAAGATTCCTTTTAAAATATTGCTGATCGTTGACAACTTGGTCACCCAAGAGTTCCAGTGGACTTGTACAATGAGATCAAAGTTGCTTTCACGCCTGCTAACACAACATACATTCTGCAGCTCATGGATCAAGGAATAATTCTGGCTGCAGCTGCCACAGATAGTGATTCCTCTGATGGATCTGGGCAAAGTCAATTGAAAACCTTCTGGAAAAGATTCACCATTCTAGATGCCATAAGAGCACTCATGATTCATGGGAAGAAGCCAAACTATCAACATTAATGGGAGTTTGGAAGAAGTTGACTCCATCCCTTTTGAATGACTTTACAGAGTTTAAGACTTCAGTGGAGGGAAGACACTGCAGATGTGGTGGGAATAGCAAGAGAACTAGAATCAGAAGTGGAGCCTGAAGCTGGGACTGACTTGCTGCAAGCTCATGAGAAAAGTTGAACAGATGAGAAGTTGCTTCTTATGGAAGAGCAAAGAAAAAGTAAGTTTTTGAGATGGAATCTACTCCTGATGAAGATGCTTTGAAAACTGTTGAGTTGACGACAAAAGATTTAGAATATTCCCCATAAATTTAGTTGGTAAACCAGCAGCACGTTTTGAGAGGATTGACTCCCAGTTTTGAAAGTAGTTCTACTGTGGGTAAAATGCTATCAAACAGCATCACATTCTACAGGCAAATCATTCATAAAAGGAAGAATTAATTGATACAGTAAATTTCATTATTGTCTTATTATAAGAAATTGTCACAGCCACCCACCAACCTTCAACAACCACCACCCTGACAACTCAGGAACCATCAACATCTAGACAAGAGCCTCCACCATCAAAAGACTTGTTGAAAGCTCACTCTATGGTTAGCTTTTTTTTTTTTTAAGCAATAAAATATCTTCAAGGTATGTACGTTTTTTAAACATAATGCTGTTGCACACTTACTACAGTACTATAGTATAAAGATAATCTTTACAGGCACTGGGAAACAAAAAAATTCATTTGACTAGCTTTATTGTGATAGTTGCTTTATTGTAGTGGTCTGGAACTGACCCTGCAGTATTCTGAGGTATGCCTGTAAATCTTCCACTTAGCATTTTTTAAAAATCTGTGCTTATAGGGGCAAAGTAAGTTACAGAAAACCTTCTGCTAAAACTTAGGAAGAAAACTTACTTTTTGTCAGACAGATGGAAATGATTTCATATCTGCAAGATTAAATTTGGTACCTTTGCAATAAAACAACCAGAAAAAGCAAGAGTTTTTTAAAAAAGTGCAAGAGGATTTGCTTGACAGTTTATGAATTATAGTGCAGGTGTATGAAGAAAAATGTATACTTCCTTTAAAAAAATCAGAAGCTAAACAGGAAAAATGGTCATCTCAGATTTTTTAGAAATACATTATAAGAAAAAATGACATCTTAAGACACAGTTTACTTCTTAAACTTAATTGAGACATTCTTGACTCTTGCTTATTTGATGATACTGGTGATGATCCTAGTAATTATGATAATAACAATAAAAAATGAGGAGAAGGGGAAGTAGGAGGAAGAAAAGAAAAAAGACCAAATATATTGACAGTGTTAAGGGAGAATATTTTCCTAGGCATGGATTTTTAGAAAGTAAGACTAGGTTTCACCAATTTATCCTGGTCACTAATTTTTATCATTTCTGAGTCAGTGCACAGTCAACTTGTCAGGTGTTCAAACAAACTGCTGGTGGTGTCTACAAGAAAGTCTAAATATAAAATCACCATGTTATCATATTGCTAATGGGTACCACTGAATAATTCAGCACCAATAATAAAAAGGAATAAAAACCTGTCCTATATTTCTACATTATGATACAGGATAGTAATTTACTTCTAATAACCAAGGCAATTGTCTTTTATTTTTCTCTGGAAGATTTTTTTTTTTAATGTTCTGCTTTTGCTTTATTTGTCATGTCAGAAAAAAAAAAAAGAAGAGTGGGGTAACAAGAAAGGAATTAAGCTAGTGGCTCAAGATTTATCAAGTGCTTGATACTGTGTCACTCAGTCAGGAGAGAGACGTGGACTTAGAGATAGAATATAATGTCTATTTTCTGTTATAGATAAAAAATCTGGAAGGCTAAAGAAAAAGAAAGTAGCTTGTACAAAAAGTGATAGAGTTCTCAGATGTCATCACAACTATTTTTGTTTTCCTGTATCTCTGGTTTCTTTTTATTTTAGCCTGTAATGAGAATTGAGGTGAGGAAGAAGTGGAAGGCACATCAAGGAAAACTGTGCTAACCTGTCATCTCAAAAGTATCTTCCAGAAAGCAGAAAGTATCCCCAAGGCAGTATTTAGAGCTCCCTGAATGATTTGTCACTTAAACCTCACTGTTGTAAATATAATATTATTTTCTGTGTAAGCACCATTAATATGGGTGTGTGTGTGTGTGTGTGTGTGTGTGTGTTTAAATATATGCAAAGTTTATAGAAAGTATTTTGACAGTCCATTAAATATTATAATCTCAAAATGGCTGATGTTACATAGTGGCTTAGTGTTATTGTGTGTCCACATCAATGTTTTTATATGCTTATCTTTCTATGTGTTCACATTTCCCCCGTTTTATAAGGACATGGTCATTTTGGATTAAGGCCCACCCTAATGATTTCAGCTTAACTTGACCATCTGCAAAAACCCTATATTCAAATAAGGTCCCACTCACAAATACTGGGGGATAGAACTTCAACATATTTTTGGGGCCACAGTTCAACTTGTAACAGACGTTGATGTATCAAAGGCTCTCATTAAATTTCTAGTCAGGATGTTGTAGTGAGTTTACACTCTGAGGATCCCTCTCTGACCTAATCACTAAGTAATAATATCATCACTATCAAAATGACAGTAAAAGGGTTAAAAACAAAAGTAAAATGGCATATCCACAACCAAAAACAGGATAGCTATTTCTTTGGACCACAAGAGGAAGCATAAACATGAAATGGTTAGGGGAGAACCTCTGAAGGCTGATCCATCTCCGTCAATAGCATTTGAGTAGAATAAAATCTAGGTAAGACTTCAACATAGATTAGACACAGCTTAAGAGATAATTAATATTTTGGATGGTGGAGCTCATGATATTATCATCAATGAAATAGATTTAATATAGTATCAGATAAGAGATTAAAATTATCTTTAATATATTTATCATATATAATTTATGTGTTAAATTATATATGAAATTAAATGTATATAATTCAACTTATATACATAGTGATCAGAAAGATGAGGTCCAATATGCATATAATGGTAATTTAGAGGAAACTAAGACTCAGGCCAGCACTGTATTAATAGTGGATAAAAATTATCTTAAAAATAGTTGCACAGATCTAAAATGCACAGAAGGAAGAATTTTTAAAAACTCAAATTACTATTCTCTTAAACCGTGCCATTTCTGTACATACACGCGTGCACACACACACAGAGTAGATTCATGATCTTATATTCAGAAAATCCTAGGGAATCCATCATTGAATACATATTTAATGAGTACTTATTATGGCTAAATATCATTTTCAAATAATAGGAATTAAAAGTTGCTTTAAATGTATTAGTTATCTGTGGTCATCTTACATTGTGACATGAAAAGGAAAGAAATTAACGGCATTTGGAAGTGATTATGAGGATGCTGTTGTCGGGTGTGGGAATGAAAAGGCAGGTCTGGTGATGCTGGATGGTATGGGAAGGCTCCACCAGATAGGTGACATCTGAGCTGAGAGCATGGAGGTGGTCAGTCTATTTTAGAGTTAGCTGGTGGCAAATGAGGTGAGGAAAGAGCCATGTCATGCAAAGGGAAGTCTTGAGGTTTTAGTTAAGAGTAGCAAATGATGGGGCACCTGGGTGGCTCAGTTGGTTAATCATCTGACACTTGGTTTCAGCTCAGATCATGATCTCACGGTTGTGAGGTCTTGAGATTGAGCCCCGCCTGGGGCTCCGTGCTCAGCGGAGAGTCTGCTTGGGATTCTCTCCCTTTCTCCCTCCCACTCTGCCCCTCTCCTCTCCCTCTCTCTCTCTCTCTCTCAAATAAATAAAATCTTTAAAAACAAGTAGTGAATAATGATCAGTTCACTGAGTTGAAAAGGAATGTTAGTGGGACAAATTGTGAGAGAAAGCAAGAGAGTAAGAGTTAAAAAAAAAAGCAAAAATAAGTATAAATATGTGTGTGTGTGTATATATATATATTTATATTTATATACATATATATATTTATATTCATGGAGCTTACAACAATAAGGATAGGATGCTAAACAGCCAGGGAGTTTAAGACTGACAGTTTTAGCATATATATTCAAGGCATCATAAAAGAGGACTAAAATGTCTCCAAATTATTTAAGGAAAAAAAAAAAAACTTCCTAAACATTTATAATATAAAGATAGTAGTTAACTGGAAGCGGGGGGAGATAAACCACAAAATAAGATGAACAAAGTCCCTGAATTGGCAAATCACTGTTTAATAATTTTAAATGCCCAATCAGGGTAATAATTAAAACATTCAAGTGCTTTAGTAATTCAGCAAAAGCAAATCAGAATATATCAAATTGATCAATAAGTAAAAGAAATTCTATAGCATCCATAGCTTCTCACATTATTTCTAAAGGAAGTGTGAATTACTACTGCTGTTTGGGAAAATTAGATTGTAATTTTTTTAATATTAAAGGTTAATCTTATTTTTAAAAAAAGTTCATTTTATGATCAAAGTTTTGTGACTCCCTTGTGCAAGAATAACAGCCCTCATCTGTAAGTGTATTTGTATAAGGAAATTTATTTTAGTATTGTTTGGAGTGGCTGACAACTAACAAATCAAAGAAACAAACCAAAGGAAACTACAGAGACAAGTGAAAAAAACTTAATTTGGTCAAAAAAGAGAAGAAGAAGAAGAGGAGGAGGAACAGGAGGAGGAGAAAAAGGGGAAAAAAGAGAAAAGATTTATAAAAAGAAGAAAAAAGGAAAAGTTTACCAATGGAGAACTTGAAGCAAAAGACATATGATTATAAAGAAACAAACTTACACATATTAAAGTTGAGAAAGGGAGAGGCAGACTCCCTGCTGACCAGGGAGCCCAGATGCGGGGGCTCAATCCTGGGACTCTGGGATCATTACCTGAGCTTACTGAGCCACCTAGGCGCCCCTGGATTTATTTTTATATTTGAAAGAAATATATGTACAGTTATTCTTCAACCAAGCTATAAGAGTCAAACCAGGTAGGCCTAAGGTAGAAAGTCTTCTCAAGTTCTTACACAATTTACTTTTCTCTGGCCTCATTTACCTCAAAGAACCCAAGGAAGGAAGATTTTAATCTTCACTCCCCCTTAAGGAATAGATATTCCTCATAGCTATGGCAAGGCATTCTAGCTGAAATAAAATGTCGTAATTTCCAGTAACAAGGTTACTTAATCTGTATTTTCCCTTGTTATAAATTGATCAACTGTTTTAGCGTGGGGCAATGGAAGTACATATGTGAACTTTAAAGAGGGTATATAAGCTTTATGATACCATAAATCTCTGATGAGTTCTGTAAGGAGGAGAGGTTGTAGATAAATGTCAGGGTGCTTTACTCAGGAAGTTTCCAGTTACGAGATTGAGACAAATGAAAACCGACATCAGTATTCTCTCAAGTCTGTGAATGTTCTCAACCTAATACCCTGTAGAATTGTAGCTCGTATCATGCCCCACTTATCAGTACACTATTGTAAGCTCCAGCTAATTTCACATGATTTAAGTTCCTCAGCATATTCGATAGAGCGCCTTTCATAGACTTCCCAAATCTACCTGCTGTATCTCACTTGACCTGAATCTTGTTTTGAAACTGTACTGAAATTGTCACTCTCCCTCAAAAAAAAACCCGTGTTAACTACTCGTCCCGAATACCTTATTACCCAGCTGTCTAGTGTTTCCATAATTAGCAAAACCTAATTTTTATTTTGTTTCATTTTTCCCTTTGCTGTACATTTCCAAGTCAACTCAGAGATATCCACCATCCTTTGTGTAATGACTCTCCATTCATAACTTTATTGTAGTAGACTTCTTAAAACACTCAATTGTACATTTCTCTTTTCACTTGTTTGTGAAATCCTGATTGCCAGAAAATACCTCATATCTGTTCCTGTTAAAGAGTGTCCAGTATGTATGGGGCACCTGGGTGGGTCAGTGGTTAAGCCACCGACTCTTGATTTCTACTTAAGTCCTGATCTCAGGGTCATGAGATCAAGCCCCATGTCCATGGGGCTCTGTGCTCGACTGGGAGTCTGCTTGTCTCTCTCCTTCTGCCCTTCTGCTCCTCCCTCTGTTCACTTGCTCGTGTTCTCTCTCTTCGATAGATAGATAGATAGATAGATAGATAGATAGATAGATAGATGATAGATAGATAGATAGATAGATAGATAGATAGATAAAATCTTTTTTTTTTTAAAGAGTGCCCGGTATGTATAGTAAATCAACGTAATAATCATTCAGTTATTGATTATGCACTCACAATGTGCATTGATGTACTGATTTTATCCTTATAAAGACCTGGAAAATTGTAGTTTAAAAAATCAACTTTTAATATATTTTCTGTGATAATTTAAATTTATATCACAGGACCTAAAGATATTCTGAAAGAGAAAAATTTCAACAAGTGGCCTGCCTGCACTTTGTGTTTAAGAGAAATTATGTCACATTCTGACCAAGAAATTTGAAGCAAAAGACAAAACAAAAATTTTAAGAAGCTATGTATCCTGACATACCATTATTTAAGCTAATTTCTGCTTATGTTTAAAAATATCTAGTTTTCTTGGAATACAGACCATGTAATTATATTCTTTTGTTTTATAGTGAATCAAAGGCTTTATATTGGATAGAAAGATCACAGCTTGCTCTAGTACACCATCATTATTAGTCAGAGTATAAATAATTAGTACTGGTAATAGAAGCACTCTGGCTGAGTTGCCAAATTCCTTGTGCTCGAGTAGAAAATATAGGTTTGAATTTTGAGATGAGATCATGCAAGGTATCAGATGTATAATTTTAAAAATTGAGTGACTGGAAAAAAGTAACTAGAGTCATGGAGAAAATTTATATCTAAATGTTCCTTGCATGGTTATAAGGATCTGAAAACAGGGAAAACATTTTTTCTTTCATATAAAAGTTATAGGTATATATGCATTCACGTGCACAAAAACATGTATGTATAATATGTATATATATACATATACATACATATGGTAATTGTGTCTGTTTATAAGGTTTGTATCTAAAACAAGGAAGTGAACTATCTCATCTTCTAAAGTTTTTCATAACCTACTATGAACCACATTTAAAGTTGAATAGTACAAGGAAAAAATGAAAATGATATTCCCAGAATACTATATCCTTGTCTGATATGGGAAGTGAAGGGAAGAGTGATAGAAGTGGGCAGAAAAAGAGGTTTTATCATCATCTCCATCCCCATCCTCACCAACAAACATAGACATTTATGTGCTTTCTTCTTGTTCTGTTGTAGACATTAGAAATGAGCACATGATCATGGAACAGTACATCAAAAACTAAGGATATACTGTATGGTGACTAACATAACATAATAAAAAATTATTATTAAAAAAAAAGAAATGGTCACATGAATAATCACAGAATGTCTGACCCACCCCACTCTCCATAAATACACTTCATGCACAATCATCACCGAGTGTCAATTGAATTGAGCTGAAAAATATATAAATGAGTGAAACTAAAAAAAAAAAAAAAAAGATATTTTACATTTAGACCATGACAAGCTAACCCAAAGCAGTATTTGGAAGAATAAATACATAAGAATAGTGAGTTAAAAAAATTCTCCACAACCACAATTTTAATTTGCTTAAGGATAAGAAACTATTTTATAGAGATTGGAGTATTTCGGGGTTTCTGATACCATTATAATAAATAAATTGTCAGAATGGCTAAAATTAACAACACAGAAAATAGCAAATGTTGGCAAGGATGTGGAGAAAGGGGAACTCTCTTGCATTGTTGGTGGGAATGCAAACTGGTGCAGCCACTCTGGAAAAGAATATGGAGTTTCCTGAAAAAGCTAAAAATAGATCTACCCTACAATCCAACAATTGTACTACTAGGTATTTACCCAAAGGATGTGAAAAATTTTGAAGGGGCACATGCACCCTGATATTTATAGCAGCATTCACAATAGCCAGACTATGGAGAAGACCCAACCGTCCATCTACTGATGAATGGATAAAGAAGAGGTGATGTGTGTGTACACTATATATATGTATATACACACACACACACACACACAAACACACACACAGGAATATTACTCAGCCATCAGAAAGAATGGAATCTTGCCATTTGCAACAACATGGATGGAGTTAAAGTGTATTATTCTAAGTGAAATAAGTCAATCAGAGAAAGGCAAATACTATATGATTTCACTCATATGTGGAATTTAAAAAACAAAACAGATGAATGTAGGGGAAAGAAAAAAAAAAGAGGCAAACCATAACAGACTCTTAACTATAGAGGACAAACTGAGGGTTTCTGGAGGGGAGGTAGGGGAGGGGATGGGCTAAATGGGTGATGGGTATTAACAAGGGCTCTCATTGTGATGAGCACTGGGTGTTATATGTAAGTGATGAATCACAAAATTCTACTCCTGAAACTAATATTACACTACATGTTGACTAACTAGAATTTAAATAAAAGCTTGAAACATTAAAAAAAAATACATGCATAAATACATAAATAATTTTCACTGAATAATTTGTAAATATTAAAATGTGTTTAATTTTCAACTGATTTTATGAGAAATATCTGATTTGGAGATTCACTTCATTGAATAGCTGTTGCCTGAGAATTCTTTTTACTTTACTAGTAGCTTAGTAAGTACCATTATCTCCTGGCTCTAATATCCCACTTTGTCTCAAATTATTTTTTTAACTCTTCAAACAGTTTTTTCATGGAGTTTGTTTGAGAATTAAAGTTTCTGTAAACTTGGATATAGTTTTATATTTTCATTAGATGTGGAATTTTGGGAAAATTATTGTTACTAAAGTAATACAGTACATCATGTAAAATCATATTATTTATTGTGATCTTGGATTGATCCCATAGAAAAATAAGCAACAGAATAAAACTCTAAATCAAAAAACTTTAAATGGTGTTTGCCACATCATGATATCTTGGTCATATTGGAAATTTTTAAAAAATCAAATTAATAAGACAGTAAAGATCACCTAGGTCAAAGATTCTTAAACTGGATTCTTTGAGTACTATAGAATTTTACAGGGTCTGTGCATATGGCCTGATATGTACTAGGCTGTTTTTTTTCTCTTTCATGGTTTGGCAAAATCTCATGGCTTCCACTGTATCTCAGAGGGCTCTGTATCTCCCAATAGTTTGCATCATTAGTATACTTTAAATCATATTATGGTACACTCAGAATCTTACATAACCTCAATGAGATCACTGGTGTCTGTTTAAGAAGTTAGTTGTCTTAAACTATAATTTGTTCATCTATACTGTCTTTACTTATTTAGAGAGAAACAAAAGGAATCAGTGTGCAAAGAGAAACTTTCATAGAGAAGTATTTTAAGAAATCATGTTTTTATTTTGAAATACTGTCTTCTCCAAATTTTGTTCTGTGCATCCTTCAACTTTTACTTTACTTCATGGAGTACAAACCTAGAAACATTCTGATTATATATTTTTTTCAAATATGTGCCAACCTTTCAATTCCCTCCTCAAAAATGGCACTTTGTAATGGGTTGTATGCTCCAGAAGAAAATTGTGTTTATTACTTACTCTTTCTATCTTATACAGTTAAAAAAATAAATTTTTTTGTAGCCCCTTTATATTGCTGGCTTATATTGAAACTGTAAACAACCAAGAACTTTGTTCTTTTTTTCCCCCTCACATTCTGCTGTTTAAAAGATTTAGCAATTATTTAATATTTTCTATTGCCTGGGCTCTCACAAAGCATTTTATTTTTTGTTTTGTTTTGTTATACTTTTTAAAGGTTTATTTATTTATTATAGAGAGCGTGAGAGAGGGAGCACAAGCAGGAGGGGCAGAGGGAGAGGGAGCGAGAATCTCAAGCAGATTCCATGCTGAACGTGGAGCCCCACACAGGGCTCAGTCTTATAACCCTGTGATCATGACCTGAGCTGAAACCAAGAGTTGGACGCTTAACTGAATGCACCACCCAGGCGCCCCTCACAAAGCATTTTATAGGCAACATCTTCTTTATTTCTCAAAGTAACCCAAGTAGAATACTGTTAACTGATTCTAATCACAGCCATAGGGGATAAATACTTGTCAGAGAGTAAATCTTTCCCCCCTTGAGGATCCTTGAACTTCTTCATTGGAATATTCAGGTACAAGTCCAGCAACTTACATTTATATCCACATAATTTCGTCTTGACAGATTTGTGTCATCATTGGAAGCGATCATTTATTTTCAGATCCTTATTATGTTTCTATTGTATATAATGAAATCACATGATAGCAGTGATTTATTCAGTTGATAAACCCTATAGGATATGCTAAACAGCAGGATTAATATAATATTCAGGATGGACTATTGACTCAGGTCATTAGCAAATTTCCTCTAGTTGGTATTAATTCATTAATCCTTATCCTTTGGGTATAGCTACATAATTAGGTACACATTCACTAATCAAATTACCATTTATCCCATATTTTCCTATCTTATTCACAAATATATTCTGAAATAATTGATCTTCTTTTAAATCTTTTTCTTACTCTTAGAACGGTTTGAGTGTACTGTCTTGAACTATGCTTACTATTAAGAGATTTTTACCTAAATGCGAACATCCATGTCTAAATTCTCTACCAAATATTTCCTATGTCATAGTTCAGCTAAAAATATTTAAGTTTAGTGATTCTGTTCTTTCTGGAAACTGCTAGGTATTTTATCCTGTATTAAATAACACCTGCTAATAATGAAGATAACAGCTAATGTTTGCTGACTGTAAATTTGTGCGAGACAATGAGATATCATTTATGTGGATTAATCCTCACCATGACCTATGGGGCAAATCCAACTATTACCCTCATTTCACAAACCGGAGGCAGTACCTGAGGGATCTCTATAGGGTTGGTGTGAAATGTTGAAAAAGCTACTTATATGAGAAGAATATTTATTCCGTAAGTGGTGAGCTTTATGATTGTGTCTTACTTTGTCTTGCTTCCCATCACCTAATGTTGGTTCCTAGTAAATTCTGTATGAATGAATGAATGAAAGCATAATTTCCAACAGTGACAGGTTTTGCTTCAGGACACATCTATTTTATTTTAGGACACGTCATATATAGAGTCAAACAACATCACTCTGCTAATGAGTAGAAAAAAATCATTGTACCCTGTTCATAGCCAAGTCCGCTTTCCTGCCGATGGCATCGTCCAGTGTGACTCTGCACACATGCTGTGTCATTGAGTATGACTTTTTCAAAACATCTCTGAATGAGAATGCTTGGACTTGACCCTCACAGCTCTTGAATTGATAATACCTCTTTTTCTAATGACTCTTTCGTATAACCAAGGGGAAAAGTAAACAAGAATCTTTTACTGTCACAAGAGTGATGTGAGGGGCAAAACGAAATGGTCCCCAAAGCTACAGACTCTCTTTTAATAAAAAGGTATACTTTCTCTGTTTTTTTTTTAAATCGTGGTAATATATACATAAAGTTTCCCATTTTAAGTGTACAATCCAGTGACAATATGTGCATCCACATTGCTGTGCGACCATCATCACAATCCATCTTCAGAACTTTTTTCATCTTTCCAAACCCAGACTCTGTACTCATTAAACAATAACCCCTCATTCCTCGAAGAAGGAACTGCTGTAAAGAAATCTCATTTGGAAGATCATTAAAACTGCATAAAATGAAATTACACTGCAAGAAAGGGTCACTTCATGGTCCAATCCATTTGTATATATACTATGAAAAACTGCCTGAAAATATAAGTATTTTCCTTTTTATTCTATATAATTCATAGAGTAATTTGCTTTATTCCCATGCTCAAAAACTTTTACTATAATTTTATGTGTTATAGTTAATATTCTGTTCAAAGAGGGTTAGTACCAAAATCAATAATGGTTGTTAGTATACATGTAGGAAAACAGGTTCTGCTTCTGTAACTAAAAATAGAAATGTAGGTACCAGAGATTAAGGGTATGCCATTTATATTGTGAAGGATACAGTGGCATGGAGGAAGTCCTGCTCTTGATAATGGAAATGCATTTGTGAAGAACTGAGCTTCTTTGGTGGTAAAAGCAACTGAACAATCTGGTACAACCCTGATTCTGGCAAGTAAAAGTCTTGCCAGAATAAAGGAAGACCTGGAATAAAGGAAGACCTGGAAATAAGTTGTTTGACCCAATTAAATAAAATGATTTTATATTATTTAACATAAGATTTTTTTATATTTTAATAGTACTTTGAATGTTCCTTATAATTCTTTAAATAAATACTCCTGTTTTAGAAATATGGTCTGACATCTCCATTATCTGGCCAAGGAAATCCTATGAAAAATCTTGGCAGTACACTGATTTTACAGGTACCAAATATATAGAGTCAATGATCTTCTTTTAAATGCTTATTTCCACTTGACTAAAATGAAAAAAGGAAATGAATCAATTTATTTTGATTTATGAAATGTCATGACCTATTTGGATAAACATTATTGAGATCATTGCCTTGAATTCCTGAAAATCTCTCATAGCCTAAGCACCTTTTTTCACTCTTGATTTCCTCATCAAGCTCTTTTGCATTTCATTTAGGTGGTAAACGCAGTTGAGCTGCATCATTTAGTATCTCTTATTTCACCCTCCATAAACTCTACTTTCTGCCTTCAAGGGTACAATAACATTAGCAGTTGGCTTTTTTTTTTTTTTTTTTTTTGAGACCCAAAATGTCTTAGGTTTCAGGACTAAGCAAGTTGTCCATAAATGTATTTTCTAGTCCATTTGTTACATCTGCAGTAATAAATGTCCACATTTGGCAATTCTCAGTAATAAAATGTTTGTATAAGTGTATGAGACATTTAAATCAGTGGAAGAACTTTCTCACATATTATATACAATGTTCTTACTATATCTGGTCTAATATTAACATGCCCCAGGTTTTAATGGGTTTCATTTATGGTATTCCTGCCCTAAAACAAAAACCAACAAAAAAACTTGTAAGAGAAATAAATATGCTTTGATTTATGAAGGTTCATATGGCCATTTTTATTAGCTTTCTAGCCTTGCAGTCAGGTGTGTTTTATAACAGAAAGAAGCATTCACAATATCCCACCATCTGGAACACTGGTGTTAGCTTCTCTTCCTTTGGACAACCAAATATTCCCATTAATAGTTAGCATTGATGACACTCTTGTATCAAATATGTCTTGGGCCTGGCCCCTATAGAATACCCATTATGAAATTTGAGAGGAATATTTTCTGTAAAGTTGGGCTAGATTTTAGCATTTGTCTGAATTTATGTTACAAAGCAAACACTTTCTGACCTCAGCGACTTTTTGAAAATATTGTCTGTGAGACAGAATAAAAGCCTAACTTTGAAATCCTGTGAGAAGGATATTGAGTTTGTCATTTAATTACTCTTTTTATAAACAATAACATTCTCATTTCAGTTTTCTTCAACATACTGCTTCTTAATTATTTTTATTGTCCTGGGAAACTAGATACCTTGATTTTTAATCAAACTATTTCAGAGTGAGGTGAATATCTGTATCTATCTGTGTATCTATATAAACAATATGAAAATAGTCAATTTGAACTAATTATTTTTAGGGGAATTCCAGAAATTTAAACATTTATTTTTTTAAAATGGACACTTATTTTAGATGCATAGGAACCAATGTATCATGTTCCTTCCCTTGGTGTTTCTTGAGAGGAAGGAGTTAATGAATGGTTTTGTTAAATTTTAACTATAGAGTACTAAGTAAATTGTTCTACATAAGCATGTTAGGAAATATGTAGTCTCTGCTTTTCACCTCCACTGAGGAAAATTTTAGGATTCAGATTAAAGCTCTTTAATCCCTAGAAAACCCCTACATCCAGAAATCTATGAAACTACGTGGTATACGATCTATGAGAATTTTCAGGAAATAATGTTTATTTAGGAATACATCATTTGAAAGAGTAAACATTCCAGTCCTAATTCTTGATAAAAACTGATAATAGACAAAAGAAGCAAAATTACAGGAATCAAAAAGTGGTCATTTTAAGCTATTTCTTTAGGATGACAAGAATAATGACCACTCCTAACGGAAATAGTATTTACTGAATTCATATCACATGTGAAATATTCATGTTCTAATGTAATCCAGCATTTGAAATATAAAAACTACTTTAGGTATTTCTAATCCAGGGAGTTTTCACACAGGAATTGGTTGCAACTGGATTGGAAAGGCTGGGGGAGCGAAAGAGGAGAGAGAGTTGTTATCAAAGATCATGAAGCTTTTACAGCTCAGATGGAAACTCAGCCCATATGGACCGTGAACCTGCTGGGGGTCCCAGTTTCCAGCACAGCTGCTATTAAAAGAGCATCACCAGTGATCAGAAAAATGGGGGTCCACTCTCCTGCTGAGAGCCCACACCCCTGGGGTCACCCTCAAGTCCCTCAATGCTTCTGTTATTAACACAGGAATTACCAGGAACAGAAAAATAAATGTTTCCTTTCCTGTCTCCTTCCTCTGGTCTGACTTCCCTTGGCAGGTTGTGTGAGAGGCAGCTCACTCATGGAACTGTGGGGTAAGAGTTTGGTTATTGTTGGTTTTTGTTTTGTGGCTTTGTTTTGTTGGCTTGTGTGTTTAGTTTTGTTTTTCGGTAGGCTTACAACCCTGATGCTACAGAGAATAGTATGTAGAAGGATAATGTGAAGCTGAAAGATAATAGATAGAACCCAGCACGGATGTTACCATGCCTCGTAAAAGAAGGAAATCCTGTCATTTATGAATGAATCTGGAGGATATTATGCTAATTGAAAAAGACAAATACACAGACAAATACTGTATGATCCCACTTATAGGTGGTGGACATAAGAGTTTGGGGGATGGTGGAAATGGGGGGAATTTGGCAAAAGGTATGGACTTTCAGGTGTAAGATGTAGAAGTTCTGGAGATCTAATATATAGCAAGGTGACTGTATGTAATAATGTATGCTTGAAGGACGCCTGGGTGGCTCAGTCAGTTAAGCATCTGCCTTTGGCTCAGGTCATGATCCCAGGGTCCTGGGATCGAGTTCCGCATCAGGCTCCTTGCTCAGCTGGGAGTCCACTTCTCCCTCTGCCTGCTGCTCACTCAGCTTGTGTGCTCGCTCACTCTCTCTCTCTAACAAATAAAATCTTTAAAAATGTATGCTTGAAATTTGCTGTATTTAATAATGTATACTTGAAATTTAATGAGACTAGATATCAAGCATTCTCACCACACACACACACTCACATATTATATATATACACACACACACACTATATGAGGTGACAGATGTATTAATTAGCTCAACACTTTCATGATGTATAGAGATATCAAAACATGCACTATATGTGTGTGTGTATATATATATGTATATATATATGTGTGTATATATAGTTTGTCTTAAATAAATCTGGGACAAAAATATGTATATATATATGTGTGTATATATAGTTTGTCTTAAATAAATCTGGGACAAAAATAGGAAACAAAGGATCTTATATTTAATCTTTGAATAGATTGAGAAAACCCAAAATTCTGAGTCACCTTTCCTAGTCAACTTTGAACAAAATGCAAAAGACAGGCATATTTATCTGAGTAATTCTTGGTGGACAACAGTTTGGCCTGTTAGCCATTTTACCTCTGTATCATGAGATACTTCATGTGAAAAAGTGTATCGCCTCCTTTGGGCAGAGGGCGGTTAAGATGTCCTATTCCTCTTGTGCTTTTATTTTTCTCACTTATGTCCATTTCTTGATTAATCTCATTCACTTTCATGACTTAAACTACCATCTTTATATACCAAGTCTTATGATTTGGCCCCAATGAATTCCCTATTCAATAAGTTACAGATTTTTTTCAGTGATAAATTCCTTAAAAGTCACATCTTAATATTCATCTGCTTAAAGAAGCTTTAAAGAAGATAGGGCACTATTCCGTATGATGTCATGGTTTTTAAAAATTTTATCTAAGGGGCACCTGCATGGCTCAGTCAGTTAGGCGTCTGCCTTCAGCTCAGGTTGTGGTCCTGGGGTCCTGGGATTGAGCCCCACATTGGGCTCCTTGCTAGGTGGGGAGCTTGCTTCTCCCTCTCTATCAGCAGCTCTCCCTGCTTGTGCTCTCTCTTTCTGTCAAATAAATGAATGAAATCTTTTTAAAAAATTCTTAGTCCAGACAGACTGCTATAACAAAAATAACCATAAACTGGATGTCTGATCAACAACGCAACAATAAGCATTTATTTCTCATCGTTCTCAAGGCTGGGATGTCCAAAGTGCTTCCGGATTCAGTGTCTGGTGAGGACACAAGGGGTAGGGGAGCTCTGTAGGGTCTTCTGTAAGAACTCTAACCCCATCCAACCTCATGACCTAAGTACTTCCCAGAGACCTCACTTCCTAATGTTATCACATTGAACATTAGTTTTCAACATTACAGTTTTGGGAACACAAACATTCACTCCGTAGCAATTTTTATTTTTTTTGTTTTTGGTAGTAATATTCTTTTTTTTTTTTTATTTTTTATTATATTACGTTAGTCACCATACAGTACATCCCCGGTTTCCGATGTAAAGTTCAATGATTCATTAGTTGCGTATAACACCCAGTGCACCATGCAATACGTGCCCTCCTTACTACCCATCACCAGTAGTAATCTTAGCTTTATCTTTTCTAAAAAAAATCTATAGATTTTTTTCTTTGTGGTTGCCATGAGATTTCATTAATATTCTTTGGCTTTAACTTTGGACAACTTAGTTGCAATTTAGATATGCTGTATGAAGACCTTTATAGTTCACTAGTTATCATTTTGTTATATAATTTGTTTGGATTTTCTCTCTATTCAGTCATAATCTCATAAAAATATATTATGATTCTTCTTTCGTATGCTTTTCTTCTATTTCTTTTTTTTTTTTCTTACCTTATTTCACTGGCCAAAATATCCAATATAATGCTGAATAGGAACACAAATAGGATGCATTTTTTTTTCCGTAAGGGAAAATAATGTAAACAATCCTTTATTATGAGTTAATTTTTTTGTTCTTCTTTTTCAGAGACCTATTTATTAAATTACAGAAGTTCCCTACAATGAATTCTAAGAGCAGCACTTCTGTTGAGGTAAGAATGAGTTGTTGTTTTTTTTTTTTTCCTTTTTTCCTATTGTGGTGAATTTGTCAATTGATTTTCAAATGTTAACACATTTTTCTATCCCTGTAATACACTCTAATTTCTCATGATGGATTTTGAGTTTCTACATTAGACACTGGATTTGATTTGCTAATATTTTGGTCAAGATTTTACATCTATATTTATAACAAGGGGGCATCTGCCCTTTGTTGTTGCAACGTCCTTGTCAGGATTTGATATTAAAGTCAAAACTTGTGATACAAAATGGGTTCGAAAATGTCCTCTTCTTCTTCTGTCCTCTTCAAATATTTGAGTGATACTGGATTACTTTAAAAAAAATCATTAAAATTACTGATGAAATTGCTTGGGCATGAACTTTTCACCATAAGAAAGTTTTTAATTTTATTTAATTATCGGGTATTAAATTATTTTGAATTCTATTTATTCTTTTGTCAAGTTATAAAGTATGTTTTTCAAGGTATTGATTCATCTTATTTTCACTTTCAAACTTGTTAATTCAAAGTTGATCATAATATTTTGTTAGTATCTGAAATGATGCCTGATGCTTGGGTTTTCTTTCTTTATTAAGAGTTTTGTGCTTTTCCAGCGGAGTTAGCTGAGTGTCCTTGGTTTCTTTCTATTTTATATTTGAACAATATTAGTTGGGTTTATCAAGTTAATTAATATTTACAAAAACTATTCTTGACTGTTTTCTATTTTATGATGTAAATTTTATTAATTTCTGCTGTTTTTT
Organism: Ursus maritimus; assembly: GCF_017311325.1. Taxonomy (NCBI): domain Eukaryota; kingdom Metazoa; phylum Chordata; class Mammalia; order Carnivora; family Ursidae; genus Ursus; species Ursus maritimus. Next base: position 6,727,971 of record NW_024424230.1, on the reverse strand, counting down.
TGATTTATTGCTTGGATGCTGCTTTCCTATTCTTTGAGTTTCTTAAAAATCAAATTTTAGATCATTGCTTTTAAAACCTTTTGACATTAAGGTTATAAATTTCCCTGGAAGCACATCTTTACCTGCACACGGTAGGTTTTAATGTATTTTTATTAGCATTCAGGTAAAAAAAAAAAATTTTTTTTCTAGTTTTATTTGTGACTCCCTTTTATGTTGTTCTGTTGGTCATTTAGAAATTATCTGCTTTCTTTCTAAGTGCTTCGAGATCCCCCGCCCTTTTTCTAACTGATTGTTTTCTTCCCACAAGTGTCAGAGAGCATACACTGAGTGATGGCAATCCTTTCTAATCCATTGAGGCTTGTTTTACAAACTAATATATGACCAGTTGTGCAGAAAGTTACATATGTTCTTGAAAAGTATGTGAACTATGCTTTTTAAATGATTCTGATAATCATGGGGATCATAATTAGTACTACATTATCCATATTATTATTATTAGTTTTATATTGTTTCCTACTCTATCTTTCATGTATTTTATGTTTCTCTTTATTAATATTTTTTAATTATTCTATATCCCTTAATATTAATCCCCTAGATATAAATACATGTACCATCCTATAAGAGATGATAAAATATCATCTCTTAGCTTTATCTTATATTTTATCCCAAGGATAAAATATATCCTTAGGAGGACTTAGACTTAGACTAGACTAGAGTCTAGGACTTAGACTAGACTTAGACTAGTCTTCTGGAGATAGAGTATTTTTTTATTATTATTTACATTCATATTACATTACTCTATGCTTCCAGTAGCTTAGCTTAGAACTGCTCTAATTTTTAAACGTTCTCTCACAAAATTTGTGACCTGAGTCTTGCAAATTTTGTTGACAGTGACTGCTATCAAATTTAATTTCCTGTTTTATTTTGTTTTGTTTTCCTTAAATAATAATTTCTTAAGTTGGGTAAAGTCTGTCACAAATACAGAAACCTGCCCTGATGACCTGAATCTAGAAGGGCAGTGATGGGGAGAAGTTGGGTCATCAGAACTGATGAGTTTCGGCGCCCTTACTCTCTGATGATTACTTCTCAGCTTATCTGTTTGAGTCCTATTAGTCTAACTGTCCCTCTGGTCTCTCCACACACTCACAGGCTTGCCATTCTTGGCAGGCATGAAGTGGCCAAAGTGTATTGTAACGAAAATGACCAAAGCTGGCCCAAAGTCATGATGACATTTCAGGTTCAACAGTCACCATCAACTAGTCAAATTGGTGTCTGTAACCTTTAGTTTAGCTTCTGGTTGGCTCCATCTGGCTCCTCAGTCCATTCTTGATATAATGACAGGAGGCCAGGTCGTGCAAGGTTATCCAGGCGATACAATAGGGTGTGTGATGTTTCAGAATTTTAGAACAATTGTGAGGAAGGAAGGAGACATTGAGGATTTTGTATCTGACCCTGTTAAATTTTTGGGTCTTATTTGAGATTATTTTCACAGTATCTTAAGGCTTTAGAATGTCTTATTTTGGCTGTCTTCTTGTTTACATTATATATTTGAACATTATGATACTTGCAAATTGATATAGAAAATTATATTTGCTAGGTAATGAAATATTACTTAATAGAAAGTAATTTATTTCCATAGTCAACAAAATGTTCCATTTTATCCGTAAATGAGAAGACAAATTTGAGAGGTATCCTGTAAATGAAAATGAATTCCCCTAATATTTTCAGTACCTCCTCTGTTATGTTCTTTCTCTGCGGGCACTCACCCTAATATCTTATGTCTTGCTATTAGTGTCATCCAGTTAAGGGACTAGAAAAATTTATTTAATTTAATATAAGTTGTTATATATGTAACATATACCTAAAAATATTAAGTATTAAGAATGTCATATTCATTAAACACTTATTATTCACATTTTTCTGTGGAATGGTAAGATTGTATGTGAGAAATGACTGACTTTAGAGGTGTCTTGAATACTTCATTTTTGATATAAATTAAAATATACCTCCAACAGTCTATAATGTATAGTTTTCAAAGTCTGACATCTAACGGCTAATCTTTAAATTCAGTCCATATATCTGACTATCTTATTGAGACAAATGTTTCAGAGAATGTAAATAATAATATGACTATGAAAATATTTGCTGATAGAGCATATTGTGTTAAACTAAATTATCATAAGTAATTATTCTTCAAAATAGTCAATTTCATTTTCATTGTTCCCAATTGCCTATTCTACTCAGCTCTCATTTTCTTGAGTTATAGAAGATTTCATCAGGTGAATACATTTTAATAAAAACACTTGTTCACAAGTGTTTCTGATTGGCCTGTGGTTATTTGTGTAAGCAGCTGAGTAGAGGGCTGCATTAAGTACAATCACTGGTTTCAGGCACAGTGCAAAGTAGGCAGAGTTTGTCTCCAGTACTTTATCCACCTTATTTTGTTGGTTCTATGCCCTCTCCAGGATTTCTATGTCAAAAAGCCCAGTTTTTATTTACTTTTTTTTCTCTTAGTGTCTCACTCTGTAAGTTAGCTGCAGGACCGGTCTCTGGTTAGGTAGGATGGGATGGCATCCCACTGTTACTTGGCCTTAAGTAGTGAATGGTTCTAAGCTCACTTTCCACAACTATGTAACTTTGGGAAAATATTCCAGCTCTCTAATGTCCATCTGTAAAATGGGCATCAGAATAGTACCAAACACATAATTTTGTTTTGGGAATGAGATAATGCGTATTAAGATTTTAACATCGTGCCTGGAACAAAGTAATCATTCAGTGAATGTTTACTGCTGTGGTGTTACAGTGCATGAACTGTTCTAACAATAGTCTCAGTGTAACTGCTCAAACACAGAGTAAGCCTGTGTTCTCTCAAATGACAGTGCGGAGTGGCTGTTACGTGTGAAAGGTGGGCGTTGCTTCTTGCAGTCATTCAGCGATGCAGACTGCTTTCTTTCTCCTCCTCTCCCTCACCCCAATTTCTCCCCTTCCTTCTTGTTCCCAGTGATGATGATGGTCCCTCTTTATGGGTATCATTGGAACTTACTCTTTGGAGTTTTTCTTCCTTCTAGAATTCTGTCTCATCAGAGCACTACGCATCTGGTAATATAGTCCCTATTGGTCTGGCCCTATATTTTTTGGTTCTGGTTTTTTAAGGTACACATGCATCTTCTCATTCACTATTCTTAAGTGACTCTACTAACAGCACATGAAGATTTGAAGCAAATTTTAGTTAATTTGTTAAGAGAGCTCTGAAAAATTCAGTACTTTTATTCATTAGATATTACTTCATTTACTAATTATTATTTCGTTTGAAAAAGCCTGAAGCAATCAGAAAACAAACCTCCACAGGTTTTGAACTGCCAAATCTGTTAACCTACCACATATTTAACCACATATTTTCCCATCTCCCTGTTACCATGGATGGATGCACTGCTGTCCTACCTAGGGCCTCGTCTATACTGGAATCCATCCCCCTTCTGAGGGACAGATATGCTCATGTGATTTTGAATCCGCTTTGTGTAAATGTGTTTGTAACGTGTGGAGCTCTTTGGAACATGGAGCTCGGGGCAGGGGTCCTCTTGACCAAGTATTCAAGGAAGTCCTGTCTGCATAAGGAGACTGTTTTGACTTAAGTGAGAGAGTCCAAACAACATAGAGTGTTGCTCTCATTTCTTCTAACCTCGTAATAAAGTCAACTCTTTCTTTTACATCTAACTTCTAGGATATAGTATCTCTTGTTTTGTTGTGTTTTGTTTTGTTTTTTCCTCTTTCTTAGTGTCTGATCCTTTTCACTTTCCATAGCTGCTTGCTAGACTTACTTCTGGCCCAACCTTTCATTGTAACCTGCATTAAGTATTTCCTTATACCTTTTCTGAAAGGCCAACTTGTATTTGATGGCACAAAAAGGGACATTTACACACTGTTCACTCTGTGAGTGATCATTGAATCAATGGCTAGGCCACTGGTGCTCAAATAGGAATTATCTGAAGATTTTAAAATTTACTGGTATCTGGGCATCTCTCTCAGAGTTTAGCTTGGATAGCGGTGCTTCCCAGGTGCTGATAGATTTTAAAGATCACCAGGTGATTCTAATTTAAAATGAGGGTTGAGAATCAGTAGATTAGATTTAAGATACACACTCACGACTACCTTATGCATATGATTAGGTAAAGTAGGTTATGATGTCCTAGAAAGTCAGCCGCTTAAAAAGAAAAACAAGCCCTAAAACAACAGCAATGGCAACAACAACAACAACAATAATAATAAAACCTTAACTGTCCTACTAAGTGGTCTACCCTCAGATTTCCATCATTGGTTGGAAGGAAACCATCCAGCAATTTTCTCATTCAAGCAGTCAGCAGACTGCATTCTACTTGGAGAAATCACTCGATTGTTCTAGTAGGGGTCAAATATACATCACTGCTCAGTGAGGTAGGAGTAGGAGGCTGAGTTCTTGTATGCAACTGTCTAAGAAAACATTTGTAATGAAAAAGCTTCTGGAAATATTCTAATGGAACTGATTTTAATGTAAAAACATTGGTTATTTTAATGTAAGAAACAAAGAATATGTTTTCGTTTTTCAGAATTTTTTTTACATTTATTTAAGCTTTACATATGATAGTACAGAACTCCCCAGAATAGCATCTGCTATTTCCAAGTTTAAAACTGGGGAAATAGTTCTGTCTCCTTACATTTAGAGCCTATTCTTCTCATTAACACTCTCACTTCCCTGCAATATGCCGTCACATTAAAATAAGAGGTCGTAAGAGTTAAAATGAGTTTCTACTTTTAGGCATAAAATCTCCTGACAGTACTTAGCTGGTAAAAGACATTCCATCAGTGTTATTTCTTTTGATCAAAGTTATGTGATTACCAATTTTTTACGATTAGATTAAATCCTAAAGCTCCTGCCATCCAGGGCTCTTTCAAGTATATTTTAGGATATTTATTTACTTTCTTAATGCATATTTGCACAAGGTAAAATTCAGCAAGTAGCCAGTAAAATGCTAACTACACTCTTATCTCAGAAGTACAATGTCCATACCAAAAATTTGTCAGCAGTGTTTTCTTAAGCCATTGTTTCTTCGTAAGATAGAGTAAAAAAAAATATGAAAATACATTTTAGAGCAGCTCTGTTGTGGAAACCATGCCATTGGCTCCCTCATGACATAACAACCAGAAAATTTAAAAGTGAGAAAAATGTTTGCCTTCAAGCATGGGTGTTGTTAGTAGAAATGCAAACCACAAGTGTGGTTTGATCATATTTTCTCTGAATGTAATCAGATAAAATAAGCTCTGTAGGAGATTTTACATGGCTGATCGCGAACTATTCTCACAGTTCTCAGATAGAGAATATAACTATTCCTCTTCACGTACAGTAAATCTGACATGAAGTCAGTCCAATCCCCATTTGCACGATTAGACTGAAATTAAAGGCCCTGAGACTGAACTAGAAGTAGATGACCAGATGCTTCGGTGAATTGTCCCTCCTCATCTAGTCTCATTTCAGCTCCCAACCTGTGCGTATAAATCAAAGTCATTTAAAGAAATATTTCAAAATATAATGTCCCTACAGTAATGTATAAAGACTTTTAATTAAAGCTTTTAAAATAAAGAACTAGAAGTGTAACCGGAAAGTTGTGTTCATGCATTTGTTTTCTAGATACAGTTTGTTCTTTTAGGCAAAATCTGTATATTTCAGAGGCAAATAGAACAGTATGTACCGATATCGGGGACAACGTTTTACAAATAGTAGTTTCATGTTAAAATGATTAGTTTTATAATCTTTAAGAGGATTTTTTTTAAAATAAAGCAACACTGATGAAAACCTCTGAATTATGTCTCAATGACCCTGTTTTAAAAACACAGTGGCGTATTACTGCACACCAATCGGAATGGATAAAATAAAAACAGTGACAACACTAAAAGTCACTGAGAAACTGTGTAACTCATATGCTGATATTGGTGATGGAAAATGGTGCAGCCTGTTCGGTAGCAATCTGGGAGCTTCTCACAAAATAAACATCCATGTAACCATATGCCCAGGCAATTATACTCTTGGGTCTTTATTCCAGAGAAATGAAAACTCACGTTCATGCAGAAACCTGTAATCGAATGTTTATAACAGCTTTATTCATAATAGTTCTGAACGAGAAAACATCCCTCTATCCTCTAATAGGTGAACGGGTAAACAGCCTGGGGCCCGTCGCAGCATGGAGTCCTGCTTATCAGTACAGGGAAATGGAGTGTCGGGCAGCTCTCCAGGAACTGATGCTCGGTGAAAAACCCAGCATCTCAAAAGGTTACACACTGTATGAGTCCACTTCTGCAACATTCTTGAAATCACGAAACTATAGAAGTGGAGAAGAGAGGAGTGGTTGCCAGGGGTTAGGAGGAGGGATAGATGGGGAGTACAAGGGATTGGTGTGATGACAGAAGGGTGATTGAAGGGATTTCTGTGCTGATGGAGTCATTCTGTATCTTGACTGCACTTGTAAATGAGCAAACCTACACAGGTGACGAAGTGGCAGAGAACTAACTATACAGATGTTTGCACACATTTAAATGACTACAATTATCCTGGCTGTGATATTGTATTGAAGTTTTGCAGGATGGTAATAGTGGAGGACTTAGGTGAAGGGTAGACAAGATCTCTTGTATTATTGCTAATAATTGCATGTGAATCAGCTCTTATTCAAAATACAGAGTTAATTTCTAAAGTAAGTCAAATCTATGTTATGTTTTATCTGAAAAAGCCTTAAGTGTCTTCCTATTTCACTCAGAATGCAAGTCTCAGTTCTTACAATAGCCTAACAGAGCTCTATTTGATCAGGACCCTATTTGTAGAGCCCTCTTCTGGCTTTACAAATCATAAGCCCAACCTCACTAGACCCTTTGCTGTTGCTCAAAAATGTTAAAATATTTGTGTGGCCGCTTGTCTCTGACTGGAATGCTCTTCCTCTGTGTATTCATATAACTACCTCTTGTGCCTAGTTGAAGCCTTGATCACATCTCATTGTTCAATGAGACGTACGTAAAACCATCATATTTAAATGACAGCCTCCTCAATCCCTGTGTATTGGGCATGCCCTTGCCCCCCCCTCCTTTTACCCCAGCTATTGCCATGGGACCCAACTCTGTGCAGCTGTGTCCTGACAGCATGCGTATCTGCGATCTGCACTCTGATGCTTGTCCCTCACTTTATCCTGAGATGCACAGAACCCAACTCAACTGTGCAGATGTGTACTCTGCTTCTCATGGAACGTCCCTTTCCACTGCGCAATGAGAGCCAGTGGAAGTGTTCTCTTCACCGGCTCCTTGAGTGGACAGTGCTAAGCCACACCCACAGGACTATTTGGAAGGTACTTGCATTTTGATTGGATTTCCTTCCTTCCATGTTTTATCCTTCTCATTGCTGGTCTTTGTATTATCTGCCAGAATAAGTTGCCTGCAAACATGTAATTTGTTGATTATTCTTCATTTAAAAAACTACAAGATCTTGGCTCTTTCAAGCCTTAATCAGATCTATGTTTTTCTTTTTTTTTTTCCTACAATGATTATCAGATAATATGATGTACAACTGAGTGATTTATCCTTTCTTAACTTCAGTAATCTGCCTTCCCTGTAGAATGTAGGTTCCATGACTGTAGAGATCTTTGTTTTATTCACCAGTACATCCTAAGTACTTACAAAAGTGCCCAGCGTACCATATAAATTTTATAAATATTTATTTAAGACAGTAGCTGGATGTGAACCTCTCGTTTCTGAAGAGAAAGGTTTTTGAGGAACATCTTAAAAAATCATCCACGGCTCTCGGCATAAGCAGAGCTACACCAAGGCCACGATTATTGAGGGGAGACACAGAATTGGGAGGGTCATCCACTGACATTGCTCATGTGCAGCTCCTCTCAGACATCATTGTTAGATTATTCAGAGACGTCACATTTGATACAGATATCGGCATTCTCCTCATAGATGCTGGAACTCATGGTCTCAGAGGGAGTCCGTGAAAGGTAGTTATGGAAGATGGGAGTTGGCAAAAGGAAGAAAGAACAGTTGTAATGGAGAGAGAAAATCCAGTAAGCAAGCAGCAACAGAAGCTGGAGACAATATAAAAGTGAAGAAGCCCCTACACTCACTCAGGTGAATGACAACTTCCTGAGGTCCCATGGCCATTTCAGAAAGTACCCACTTACATAATAGCTTCAATCAACTTGAACAGCCCCAAACCTGGAAATAACTAAACAGCTCTCTAAGCTACACAAAGAGATCTAATCTTAAGACTCAAAAATTACAGAAAATGAATGCTATCGGTGAATTTTTCAGCCTTAAAGAAAGAAATGTGCTCACACACCAGTGACACAGGTCAGTGCTTAAAAAAAAAGGGGGGGGGTATGCCAGAACTTTAAGGAAAAGGGGGGGGGGGCAATAAGAGGAGGGCAATGCAAGGCAAGCACCAGAAAGGCTAACACCTGAGGCTGTTGTGGGACAGACAACTAGATGATGTTCTAGAAGGAACTGTGCACACATTGATTAGAAGCTAATAATCGATAGCAGGAAAAAAATCAGAACTGGTCAAGAGAGAAGAGAATGCACAAGGAACAGCAGGACCAGAGTGGCTTTCTTGGGGGAAAATGGCAGAGGGGAGTGATGTTCTGCCCTGTCCATTGTTCCCCCTCTATCCCTAGTGGTTAGTGCTTCATCCAAAGGAGAGGAGTAGCCCCTGAGGGAGGGGTTGGGGTTGGGGTTGGGGATGTGGTGAGGGGCCAAGAAGGGCAAGCTGAGTAAACCCTCCAGATGTCCATTGCCTGAAAGTGTTGCTTGCCTGTCTGGGTGCAGAGGTTGAAGACCAGCTAGTCTGAATGGTAGGAGGGTGGGAACCTTCCCTGAGCCCTGGCACAAAGGGAGGTGTTCTTCATTGATTCATTGGCTTCCTGCTGCTGCGAACTTCTTTGTTGTCCTCTGTCCTCCACAATGTGGCCCTAATCTGTGTTTCCAAAACCATCTCCCATTCTTTTTCTAAACTCTCAAACATTTCACTGACCACTCCCAAAACCCCGCCTATGCTTTCCTTGTCAGAGTCATGTTCGTATAGTTTCTTTTCCAAATAAAATATTTTCCCTGATGGTCTCTATTTAAAAACTCATACCTTCCTCCTTGATGACCAGATGTAATATCTGGAAAAGTTTGCTGTGATATCCTAAGCTGCATGTGAACTGATTATTATCTAATCCACTTGGCACTCTATTTGCCTCCCCACCATGGGATACCTTACATATGATTTTTATGATTATTTGGTCATATGTCCTCCCTTCTTTATTATCATATTAGCCCCTCGAAAGCACAAAATATGGAATTGAGTTCTTTGTACTTTTCTCAGACTCATGCATCCTTGGGTTCAATTCTCTAAAAACAAAGAAGTGACTGGGAAAATAGAGATCCATATTTAGGTTGAATGGGTGATCTGGGAAGTTTTGATGTACTAGTAAATTATTTGTTTAGAGGTCATAAGTCAAGTAGCTTTATACAAATTCTTCAGATTTAGAGTAGGTGATTATCTTGAAACTAATATCAGGGAATTACACATAAACTAAATAAATAATGAACACTGTTTACCTCACTGTTTTCCAGAATGATAATCTTTAGTCTCTTTATTTTTGTCTCCAAACACATAGACTTAGTTTCTTTAGTTTCTCGAATAAAGATAGCATAATATTTTGGGTAATGAATGAACTATTTTTAACTTGTTGATAACTTTTAACTGTTGCTGTATTTCTTCAAACCCTTTGTTTATATAGCACTAGAAGACAGTTACAATTATCGTTCCATCTCTTACCCAAATATATATCTTGTCTCATCTATATTTGCATTATCCCCCATATATACTCCTTTTCTCATTTCAAACAGACCGACATTCCCTTTAACCCCGTAGCTACTCCCAAGCTACAGAAGAAAAATTTCATGTGCTCTGCTTCTTCCCATTCACACCTGGGTTTTGCTGTCACAAGCATAGCAACACTACTTTTAATAGAATCATTAATGACATTCTAGTGTTAAAACTCCCAGACACAGATCATTGTTATCTAATTAGACAAAATTTCCCATGTTTCCTTCCCTCTCTCCTTTTCTTCCTTCCCTTCCTCTTTTGCTTTTTTTTTTTTTTGTGAATTTAATTTTTGGTTTGACCTCTTAGTACAAAACAAGTTATATTTTTTAAAAAATTGTTTCAAGCCTGTAAAAAAGTTGGAAGAACAGTCACATCTTCTTCACCAACATTCCCAACTATTAACAGTTGGTCACATTGTTCCATCACTTTTTCTCGCTTGCATGCCCACATACACACACATGCCATCCTGCCCCACCAGCCCTAAATCCTCCAATATGTATCTCCCCAAACATGAATACTCTCGTTTATTGACATCATTCAACCCACCCGTTGTATAAGAAAAGAAACTAATAAAATGCTACAGTAACCAAAATTTCTCACTTAAATTTTGCTGACTTTGCCAACAACATTTCGTGTTCTTTTATAGGACTTTATCCAGGAAGAGATATTTTAGTTGTCTTATCTATCAGTGGCCCTAAATCTGGATCAGCCTTTCCTTCCTTCTCTTATCTTTGCCAGTATGGATCTTTCATTCTGTGGGATGGTCCTCACATTTGCTCGTATGAAATTTTCTCTTGACCAGACTCAGATCATTCATTCTTGGCAGGAATGTACACTCAAATGACGCTGTGCTCTACTCAGCACATCATATCAGTAGGCACACTACCCTGACCAACCTTTGACTGCTGATTTTAAAATTAATTACCAGAGCAAGTTGGTGTCTGCCACGTTGTCATCAATATGAATTCACCATGTTCCTCCTTTTCCCACTTTGGTATGTAGAGGGGTATTCTGACAGTATGCCGTTATACTTAGCATCAAAATGCCACCTGTCTTAGCTTCTATTAAAAATGCCACTGTATCATTACTATTAAAATGATTGCCAAAGTATGACTTGTGATGATCTCTTTCCATCATTACTTTTACCTTTATTCATAGGCATTCACTTCAAGGAAGAACTTTCCCTTTACCCCATTAAGTTAATTTTAAATTTTATTTAAATTATGGTTGTATAAATGGACTTATAATTTATTCAAAATGTTGTAATCCAAAGCTCTCATTATTCATTCTGATACTTGAATTGTTCTAGTTGGACTAGCTTAGCTTCCCGCAAGATGGCTCTTGAGTCTTTTGACATACACTCATGTTTTGTGCATTGGTTTTCCTTTATGGCAAAAGTTGTTTCTGGATCATCTTGTACTTTCATGTTTGCTGCTTGGGAATCAGCCTTTTCCCCATTGAGTGGAACAGAGTATTGAGAAATCAAGATCTGTGTTCTTGGTGTTCTAATTTAAACGGCCATACCATAAGACTACCACCTTCTGGATAACATAATATTGGTGGGACCAATGGGTCACATGGTCATGGGATTGCTCTGCTGGCTTCTAGGTCAAAGAAAATTTTATACAGTATCCCATGTTGGTGATTTAGAACCTCTGTGAGCTCCTGGATGATGGTGCTTTCAAAAGATCTGTGAGCCAGTAAATCGAGCCCATATCTGAAATAGGTGGCTACCTTTATCACTAAATATCATTGTCCCTTTTTAGGTGGAACTATATTATATAATAAGCTTGCTGCCGATGTCTGTGGTTGGTCTCCTTGACAAATAGTACCATGTCAGTTACTAGCATTTATTGCTTTATATAGTAGAATTCAAATAAGACACTTCCTGCTTTGCTTGCTTCCTTGAACCCTTTTCTGATTTTTCGTACTGTTTTTTTTTTTTTTAATGGTTAAAATGCTTTGCTCTTCCACTGGTTTCTTAAACAATATATTCTGAATTGGCCTTTTTTAAGGGTGCCATGGTGTTACTTCCAAAAGTTCTGGCCAATAGGTCTGACTTTGATTTCATCATTTACTAGGTATATTGTCTGTAATTTTGGGAAAGACACCTAGTTGAACTCCCAATTCATCTACTTCATGTTCCTTAGAGGATAGTTGCAGACCAAGTGAGGTCATGGTTGTAACAGTGCTTTGTTTCGCATATTGCTAAAAGACATAAAAATACCTATTAGGCATTATAGTCCTTTTCAGGTATAAAATGGTGTATTGATATTAGATGGTAGCAAATATTTGAGAAGGAAATCAGTTTTAAGAATCAGAATAGTAAAACATAGATTTAACAAATCAATTTAATGCAATTTGCCATTGCTAAATAGTGTCATTTTTCAGTTGTATATGGTGGTCATCAAGTAACAATTTGATGTTATAGCTCACCATTTTAGTCAAATAATGTTTACCACAATCATACATATGTCAGAAAGCTTAAAATCAGAAGAGGTTAAGATTTATATTGTGCAAGATCAAAAACATATTTCCCCATATATTTGTATTTATGCATGTGTCCGCAGAAAGTAAGGCTGAGAACTTAAAAGTCATGGTAAAAATAATGAAAAGGAAAACAAAAGTCTTTGTTCTCATTATGTTAGATCTTGGGTAATGGACATCTCTTAGCAGTGTGAACAGAGGATTATGAATTCAATGATAGCATTACTGATGACTGAATATTTCTCACATTTGTGACTGAAAATACTGCAGAAACCCTAAAGAATATATATTTGCAAGGTTACATGTGAGAAACTTTGATTGTTATCTTAGAAGGACAATAATGCTGTGGAGAAATTCAGCAAAGAAACATGAATTTATACTTCACACAAGTTATAAATTCTCCACGTATATGAAAAAACCATATTTACTTCATGTTAAGGGGATTATCTTGCCTTTCCTAACACCTCCACTTTTTCTTTCTTTTTTTTCCCCTGCTCCTTCATTACCGCTTATGTTTTCTTTCTTTTTCTTTTTTTTTTAAGATTTTATTTATTTATTCATTCGACAGAGATAGAGATAGCCAGCAAGAGAGGGAACACAAGCAGGGGGAGTGGGAGAGGAAGAAGCAGGCTCATAGCGGAGGAGCCTGATGTGGGGCTCGATCCCATAACACCGGGGTCACGCCCTGAGCCGAAGGCAGACGCTTAACCGCTGTGCCACCCAGGCGCCCCTACCGCTTATGTTTTCTATTACTTTCGCGTCTTTTCCTGCTGTGATTTCTCATAACTATGCAACATTCCCCAATTTGCTAAAGCTTTCCTCATCTGTGCTGAAAGGTCCAAATTCAGTCCCCTCTTTTCCTCTACTCATCATTTCTGAAAAAAAGAAGGATCAGTAAGAAAGTCAAGTGTGATATTTCACTCTTTTTAATGTGATTAAACCTCTGATATATATTTTTTATTGATGGACTAGTGCTTCTGAGTTCTTTTATAAATTTTATTTTGGTATCTACTGGGCAATAAGGGTATTTTTAAATAGCTCTAATGATACACAAAATCAGATAAATATATTTAAGTTAAGTCAAAAAGAAAGAAAAACATGGGAGATGTTTAATATGTAAATCTTATTTAAGCATGACAAGTAATTAGTCTGTCTTCAGATTAGTTGGGCTAATCCCATTAGTCAATGTTTCTTAGCTTTCTCTGTGCTATTCTCTTTCCATATTAAGAAGTTTGGTAGATATCACAGTCATACTCAGGAATTTGCAGATAAACTATTTTCCATCCCATCGGCATAATACCAAAACACATAACTATGGTGTGCCACATCATTAAAGAGGAAAAAAAACAGTAGATATCCATTTCCTTATTTTCTTATGGCAGGAATTCATTATCCAAACAGATTAACCATACTTCTAAAGAATTCAGTTTATTAGTATAGGTATTTCTTATATTTGAATGAAATAGTGTTTATCTTAAATATAGAATTAAAACCCAAAATTTTTATCTTTATTTACTTACATATATGTAATTATATATCACTATGCAATTATGTAGCATTGATACATAAACTATTAATAAGAAATTTATGTAATATATAATTGTTTATCGTTAGCATACATTACATAGGATTTAATATGTATTTATATATTAATGTGTATGTAACAACATGTTTTTAAAGTGTCTTCAACTCAAAAGGGACCTAGGAAGTAGCCCATAGATCTAATACCAAAAGTGCCACTTGCCTCAGAAGGAAATAGAAAGATTTCCAGGGACCGAGAAAATGTCCTCACTTTGTTACTCTACTCACTCTTTTTATGTTTGGTCTCCAGTTTGCTTGTCTACTCCATCTCCTTTTCCCACCCTTCCTTCCTCTCTGTTGTGGGGAGAGCATGTCTGCCCTCATATTTCTCAATGGAAACAAACAACAGGGTCTGATGAGTTTTTTTAACCCTCCTAATTTCTTGGAGGTTTGCTGCTTCACCTGCAGTCAGGGTCAAACTCATTTACTTATAACAACATCATAAGTTAGATATAATCATTACTCCTACTTTAGAGAAAATAATTGTTTTATAACAGTTTAACTATGAATATATATATGTCCCACTGCTTTCTCAGACCTACTAAATTTGTAGAATTCAGTTTTGGAGACCATAAAACAAATCCTAGTATTTCCTCCAAACAGGCATAAACAAAACTTAATGTTCCATTTCATACTTGAGCTATTTGATATTGAAGCGAATGTACTGAGAGCCCTATGTGACAGAAACTGGTATGTCTTTCTGGGCTCCATCTCATGGCAGAATATTTATGCTTACAAGAGTTTTAAGGCTGATCAAACAGTGAGCAAAAATATTTTAGTTTTGTTGACAACTGCTGTTTTGTTCTCCTACTCTACCAGTCATCTTTCCGTTTCTAAGGAAAAATGAGTGCCCTCAATATGACCAGTGTTGGGGGTAGGAGGGATATCTGTCAGATTATTCTCTCAGGTCAAAACATGGAATTGCTTTTCTTGTTAAAATTCCAGAAAACATGTCCCGCTTCTCTGTATATATAAAAGCTACTATAGTTTGGCTTAATAAAAACAAAAAGCCAAAATTAAAACTTCTTAAGATTAAAGAGATGGCCAAAGGGAAAAAAATATAGGAAAAATATCATCCTTTTTCTTCTCTTCCATTAAACATGTAGTTAAAACTAGTTGATATTTTAACAGAAATTAAAATTAGACATTCAAAAAAGAAAATGTTTCCTGAGATCCACCCATTTCCTGGTTGACAGATTGTGCAATTTCAGGTCATTTTTATCCCTATATAATTTAGGTATAATTATGATCTGAAAAAAATAGTACAGATTTGCTAAATTTGTTAAAGAGCAAAAGAAATGATCAAAGTACTAGCTTCCTTCTTCCGTGGGGTGGGGAAAGGGGCAACTAAGTTAAACATTTTCAAATAAAATTGTTGCCTTTTGATAGATACAGTTGTAAACCTGAATGAAGGGCTCTTGTTGTTTTGTTTTACCTTTTTGTATTTTTGGTTAGTTAAAATAATACCTTACTCTCAGCATGTTTGTACCTGAAAAAGAATATCATACCCATTCACCATAATACAAATGGAAAGACTATCTGAAGATTATCTAGAAGGTATGATTAGTTTATTCACTAGCCACTGTTGATTAAAGTACCAGGGTTAGTGATAGCACAGATCACATTGTGTGTGTGTGTGTGTGTGTGTGTGTGTGTGTGTGTTTTCAGTAGTGCTGCAAATGTTTTCAGTACAGAGGGACAAGTAATTCCAGAAACTGTGGTTTGATCTCTATTGACATTAGTTAGTTGTTTCCGTTAATCAACCCAGCAATCCTATCCTATTAATACCCAAGCTTCTACAATGCTTGTTGAACTGATTATAACACTTTCGCTGGTTGTCTTATCCATCATCAGTTAATGAGCTAATGGGAATTTTGTGTCATTGTTTGAGCCTTTGATGATCTCCAAAGTCAAATGAATGATGGAGATTTATTCTCTAGTGGGTGAGGCATGACAGAGAAACTGATTTGTTAGTCTTTTTATTGGTTTATCTGTCTCACTTCTTTAAACTCAGTCAATTAAGAAATCTATGACAATGGGAAGGAGAGCAACTCTTTGGTACTCTCTGAATTTCCTTTACTCCTTTATTAATTTATGCATTTAGTTTTGCTAAGATTTTTATTTACATTCTATCAAAATACTAATTTAACAGGTAGTTTCTTGAGTTTTGGTAATTGTACATAGGCAGCCATTACAATAATCAGGGAATACATCAAGTTTCTTCATTCTGAATGTTTCTTTGTTCCATTTTGCAGCCAATCTTCCACCACCACCCCTCCCCCCCACAACCCAGGAAACTGCTAATCTACTTTCTGTTATTACAGATTTCCCTTTCTTAGACTTCCATATAAATTTAATCAACTTCACATAGTCTTTTGTGTTTGGCTTTTCCCCACTAGGATAATATTTTTCTATGAATATTTCATTCATTTGTATTTCTGAGTAATATTTTATGGTATGGTAACCTCCAACTAGCTTATACAGTAGACAGTTGGGCATTTTGGGTTTTTCCAGTTTGTGGCAATTTAGAACAATGTTGCGATAAATATTTATCCATTCATCTTCCCATGAGCACATAGTTGTTTGTTTTTCTCTTAAGTAAAAATTTAAAAGTGGAATTGTTGAGTCAGGTAATATGTGAATGTTAAAATCTGTGACACTTCTATTTCCAAAGTGGCTGTGCCATTCTGTTTTCCAACTAGTACTATATGACAGCTCCAGGTGCTCTGCATTATCACCAACATTTAGTATTTTTAATCTTTTGAACTTTACCAATTCTAGTAAGTGAGTAGTACATCATATTGTGGTTTTAATTTGCATGTCTCTTATGCCTCATGGTGTTTCACAACTCTTCATGGGCTTATTGGCCTTTTTTTTCCAGACTGTTCAAATATTTTGAACATTGTTTTATGTGGTTTGTTTCACTACTTCATTTTAAGTGTTCTTTTTATCTGCTGGTTAATAGTCCTTTGATAGATGTTTTGCATTTTTTTAGTCTTTTGCCTGAGTTTTTCTTAACTATGTATTTCAAGAAGAAAAGGTTGTTGATAAATATTTAGTAAAAATATTTATGGTTCATGGTTTTTTTTCATTTATAATTATACTATCTATAAATGAAGACATCCCTTTCCATTTGGTTCACCTTAAATCTACTTCTGTTTTTATTGCTTGATTGCACTGGCTGGAAACTTCTAGTCCAATGGTTTTTTTTTGTTCATTTCATTTCATTTTTTTTAAAGATTTTATTTATTTATTTGACAGAGAGAGAGACAGCCAGCAAGAGAGGGAACACAAGCAGGGGGACGGGGAGAGGAAGAAGCAGGCTCCCAGCAGAGGAGCCTGATGCAGGGCTCAATCCCAGTACTCTGGGATCACACCCTGGGCTGAAGGTAGATGCTTAACAACTAAGCCACCCAGGTGTGCCCCCTTCTAGCCCAATGTTAAACACACATAGTGTTAGGGATATTTTCTTTTATGTTGTTTGGTATTAGCTATAGTTTTTCATTAATGAGGTTGGAAAACTTATCTTCTGTTCCTGTTTTATTGAGTTTCTATCATGAAAGTAACAGATTCTTTCAAATGTTTATTATGCACTTACTGAGAGGATGGGATGTTTTTCTCCTTTATTCTATTAATAGGTGATTGAATAAGGAAAATGTGGCTTAAATACAGAAAATGGAATGTTACTCAGCCTTTAAATATCCTATACTGCAATATGGATGAATCTTGACAACTAGAGGCAAAGTGAAATAAGCTAGTCACAAAAAGACGCTGCATGTTTCCACTTATAGAAACTATCTAAAAGTTTTAGAAACAAAAATGGAGTAATATGCAAGGGGCTTGGGGGAAGGAGAAAAGGAGAGGTATTGGTCACTGAATATACAGTTTCAGTTTTTCATAATAAAAGTAATTCTAGAGGCTTGTTGCACAACAGTGTGCCTGTAGTTAACACTACTGTACCGTATACTAAAAAAGCTTAAGATGGTAAGTTTAAGGTATATTTTTGACAGTTAAAAAATCGAGTCGTGTAATTCTAAGTATGTTATTTTCTGAGAGAGTTGACTAATATAGAATTTTTTGCTGCCACATAATGCATAAAATTGACTTGTCAGTTTTTCAAAAAACTATGCTAGTATTTTGATTGAAATTATACTGAATTTATAGATTAAATTGGGATGGACATTTTCAAAATATTGTCTTTCAATATATGTTTATAGTCCATCTTTTTATTTATTTAGGTTTTCTTTAATATCTCTCAGCAATATTTAATAGTTCTTCATGTAAAGACCATGTATAACCTATGCTAATTTTATTCTGAAATTATTTATTTTATACTATTATAGTATTTTGTAGCTTTACATTAAATTTTGAAGCAAATTGTAGTAAATTTAGGAAATTGTCCTAAATCGCACTGTTGTTATTGGGGTATACTTATTTGTACAAATAGATGACCAGATACAATGTTATATGTATATAGCATATATATACAGACAAAAACACAGATACACACACACACACACGCACACACACAGGTACATATACACATACAACATACATACTTAATACATACATATATGAATATTATTAATGGATAAATATTTTTAACATTTTATATAAAATATTGTATATTATTGCTTTGTAACCCCCCTACCCCCCACCCCCAGTGAATTGATTTCCCATGTTCCTGTATCTGGTAATGAAGATGAGAAGTAATTATTTATATTTCACCCATTCTGAGTGTATCAAAGACCAGCCCACTTTTATAAGGTTGAGTTTACCTAAGTTTTGGAAACCCACCCCCCACCCCTTGTACTGATGCTTCTCTAGCTAATGGCTGATCTCTGATTTTATAAGATTTTGAGTTTGGGCAGGATAAGACATCACTTTAAACTTTGGATTCAACCACTGTAACTTTAGGTTCTAGAAACCATGAGAATTTACGAGGCTGAGTCTTCTCTGTACTTCAGCACTGCCTTACCAGCACATTTCTCATACGCATTGTGTATGGACGTGTTCATAGAAAGGGGATTGCTGCGGGAATTGTCAGGCTGAGGAAGTAATGGATGCGTTTCAGAAACTTCCAGACTCCAGTCAGTCTGCTACCATCCTGTGGTTAGGAGCGTGGCTGGCCTGTCCTCAGTGGGCAAAGTCTCAGGGTTTGGCAGGACTTCTCAGCCCCACCTCCTGCGGGCCCAGCATCTGATCCCAAGACACACATATTCATATCTGAAGTTCTCCTCTCTCTCTCTAGAAATTAGTTCACGTAGGCTTCCTTTCAACCTTTGCTCTTTTAACAGTTCCACAGATGCATGTAATATTTATCACATCCTTATTTTTATTGGTGTTAATCAGAAGAAAGAAATTCTTCATTCTTTTGTTATCTTATTGGAAGTCTATCCTATTTATTTGTAAAGTTTTTTTTTTTTTTATAGCAAAGTCTTACTACTTTTTTTTTGAGTAAGTAGAGAAGCATAAATGGAGGGAATTGAGGAAATGTCCAGAAGCTCAAGTGTTAAATTTTCCCATGTTCTCAAAAACCATTTGATTAGTAAATAAGTATTTTTGCCATTTTCCTCTGTATCTTACATATGTTGTTTGTTATATACAAAAGCTCTATAAACACTTTACCCTGGTTTTACTAATGGGGAAAGTGCGGCACCAAGATTTAGAGAAGCTTCTCAAGATTGCATAAGTAGTAATTGTCAGGTCCAGGATCCACACTTAGACAGCTGACATCAGGCACAGTGATATTAAACGTAATGTGCCTTATCTTCCCAGAACCTCTTCCTTTTCCTTTAGTAGCTTAAATTTGTTCGTGTTTAGACTCACAATATGTGTGGGATACCTGCATGGCTGAGTTAGCTGAACGTCTGACTCTTGGTTTCAGCTCAGGTCATGATCTCAGGGTCATGGTCTCAGGGTCAGGCCCCAGGCTGGGATCTGCACTCAGCATGGAGTCTGCTTGAGATTCTCTCTCCCTCTGCCCCTCTTCCCCCACCCTCTTAAATAAGTAAATAAATAAATAAAAATTTTAAGGAAAAAAAAAAGACAAATATGTGCAAGCATCAAAATTGGATCCTTGATCTTTTATAGGTAAGTTTTTTTGATTCCTGTCCTTAGATTTAAGATTAATGAAATATCATTAAGTTTAAATAGATTCTCAATTATTGTAAATAATATCTCCTTTCAAACTCGATATTCTGAATAAATGCTGTCAAACTATTGGTTGTGATTTTCTTCAGTTGTTTGTAAAACATTACAAAAATTCAGTGATGGTGTCACATATTATTTATCTAATGTGTTCATTTTTATAGTGTTCTACAGAAACTTTATGGGAAAATACTAATATTTCCAAATTTAGAGAAGATGAAATTTTATTCACACAATTTGAGAACTGAGGAGATTTATGCAAAATATTTGCTTAGGGTATAGTAGTGGTACCAATAGAACCCAGGTGTTACTTCTTCAAACCTGAGGTTTTACTTAGCAAAGAACCATTAAAAATACAACAAGAAACTGTAAAAGCCCGAAAGCTGCATTGTTGACGGGTTCCACTCAGCAAACATTGATGTACACTGTTAAAGGTAAAAATCATCAATAGCATTGATTTGCCATGATAACATTCAGGTCAGTAAATGTTAAGGACTATTGAATAAAATAATGCTAATTAAGTAACCAATATTACTGTAACCTACAGAGATAGTGACATTCCATTTGTCATTGAATTAAAACCGTATCTTGGAATGTGACCGGCCTTCTTTTCTCCACATATAAAGCATATTTTTTATGAATTAAATAGCACTGTGGAATTGGTTTATCACTGCATTTAAGAACCTACCATTCACACAACAGAAAATTCATTTATTTTCTCGTCTGAAGCACTTATTCAATGCTAGGTAATCACTGTACTCTGTTGTGAGGACTGTCTCAAGAGTATACTCCATTATTGATATATTTAGTCACAGAAGAAAAGTGTGTTGAAAGGAGTATAAATCAAAAACATATACATACAAATATTTCAAAAGATTGAATTTTTTCTTTATTTTTTTTATTTTAATCTGCCAACATACTGTCATCAACTGTATCAAAGATAGCAAAGCACTTGGAAATGTCTTCAGCATGCAGAGGGATGCACTGTGGAATTTGCAAAAGAAATTTTCTTTTTTTATTGTTTTAACATGAGAACCGATTCTCATTTTTTGTGGAGTTTATACACTGGGGATCTAGAGATACAACATTGCATTCACATCAAAAACTGTTCAAAAATTAATGCTTTATTTTTTTCAAGATTTTATTTATTTGAGAGAGAGAGAGAGAAAGAGCGCTAGCAGGGGGAGGGGCAGAAGGAGAAGGGGGCTCTCCACTGAGCAGGGAGCCCGACAGGAGGCTCAATCCCAAGATCCTTAGGTCATGACCTGAGCCAAAGGCAGACACTTAACTAACTGACCCACCCGGGAGCCCCAAGAATTAAGGCTTTAAATTGTTGTTTTTTTGTATTTAAAAAAATATTTTATGTCACTTTAATGTATATACATTAGATAAGCTTTTGCAAGTTAAGTATTTAATAGTTTGAAAATTTTTATCACTAATAAATATAAGTGAAATTTCTTGTTTAAATTTTGTTTTCTTCCCAAAATCCAATTGCTTTTACCATTTATATTGTTTCAGTGGCCAAATTAGTAATTTTACTAGAAATAATTTATTGCTAACTGTAAGAGAAACTTTGCTGTATTTTCCCAGCGCTACTTACAAACTCTTGAAATTGTAATATTTAATTGTAGATTCTACTATAATTTAGTTTAATATTTTAATTGTAATTTAATATTTAATGGAGTTTCTATATAATATAGCACCATACCTTAATGCTGTTTATACAATTCATTTGAATAAGCTCTCAAACTAATGAGTTTATGTGCCAACATTATTCTTTCTTAAAAAATAACAGATATTTACTCTGGCTAATTAAACAGAAAAAGGAATCTTGGAAAGATATCTGTGAGCTCACAAAATCAATTCAAAACTAGAGAACTGAGCTTGAAAAACAGGAGAAAAAAGGAAAGAAACAAGGAAAGAGAGAGAGAAGGAGGAGGAGGGAGGGGAAAAGAAAAGGAGAGAGAGCGAGGGAAGATAGCCAGCTTTGGTTACAATACATTGCCTAAAAACCGTCAAGACCCAAGAACAGTCTAGTTAAACTACTTCTATAGGTAACAGTAGTCAACTGTCAGCTCTAAGTTGACGCTATGAGTAATTACTAACCTTGCTGAACTTTGCATCCCCCTTCAACATTTAAATATCTGGGAAGAATATTCACTTTTTTTTTTAAAGATTTTATTTATTTTTAGAGGGGGGTAAAGGAAGAGCAACAGGAAGAGAGAGAATCTCAGAGGCTCCAAACTGAGCACGGAGCTGCCATATGGGGCCCGATCTCAGGACCATGAGATCTTGACTTGACCTGAAATCAAGAGTCGGATGCGTAATTGACTGTGCTACCCAGGTGCCCCAAGAATATTCACTTTTAAACACTAGATCACATTCGAATGCCTATAAGAGTACCCCAAAATTCACGCAACAAAGTATTTCTCCAGATCAAGAAAGATATTCAGATAGCTAGCTTTAAAAATAATAGTTTATCGTAGTTTAGATTTTTTATATACGTAGATATTACCCACTTTTATCGAAAACCACCAATTTATTTTTCCTAATCCTTAATTCAACATAAACATGACAAAGTGAAAAATAGTTAATAAATTAAGTTTTAATAATCAATATATAAATATAATCATTACATGGTTGCTTGGGGCACAAGAATCAGAGAAATTGATGCCAATCTAAATATTTTTTTGTGGGTTTCTGTGAAGTTCACTATATGATAGCAACACTAATTTGGAAATAAAGTTTTCTCTTGTTTCCTCTAGTTTCACATAGAATTTAAAACTATGAGTAATATACTATTTCACAGGTGAAATGATGTTTACTGTTGATTTGACCTGCTAGGTCTGGATGTGTTGAGGTTTGTTGGTTTAATACCCGCTTTTACTAGTGGAGAAATACCACCGAAGCTCGGGTGCTGACCAAGATAACACAGCCGCTCTGTGCATGTGTGTACCATATTCCATGTTATATATCACTGTAAAACTGAAGAAAAGACGTTCTCCTGGACTAAATCCAAGTGTTAACATTTTTTTAAAGGTTTTATGTATTTATTTGAGAGAGAGAGACAGAGCCCACAAGCAGGGGAAGTAGCAGACAGAGGGCAGAGGGAGAAACAGGCTCCCCGCTGAGCATGGAGCCCAGTGCAGACTCCTTCCCAATCATGACCTGAGCCAAAGGCAGATGCTTAACCAACTGAACCACCCAGGCGCCCCAACAGATCTTTAATCCTCCCTGTCTTGACCCCTAGTTGTGATATAGTTCCTGTCCCGGGTGTGCTGTACTTCCTGAACTGCTGTCCAAGAATGGCTTCTTTTGTCCAGAGTAAAATAAAGAGATATTAGGAAGTAGTCCTAAAAACACACTACTTTGAAATGATATTCATTGACATTTCTCTTAGTGCCTTAATTTCAATGAAAGAATAGTTTAAATGACGAATTAATTCCCTCAGCCTGCCCCCTTGAACAACATGAAACAAAACTTTGTAACTTGCACAGAGGTGAGCATGTCAGATTCTCAGGTAAACAAAATGGACACTAGAGGTGTTGGTATAGACGGAACACTGGGGAAAAGGAGATAGAATTCTAGGTAGCTGAAGGAGGAGGATAAAATAGTCCAGAATACTCTAAATTAGTTCATTCAGTAGGGCATTTAGAGAGACCATGAATTTGGCATGTATGTGTAACTGGTATATATATACCATACATCTCCATGCATCAGTTACCCAGTTTATGTTACAGAATAATTAAAGTGGTTTCTTGAGTCATTTCTAAGCATCAATTTGAATTAATTTCTATCAACTGTTTTTACGAATTGTTTTCTTTAGTTTATTGGTATCTCAAAATAATGACTAAATAATTATTTTGAAAATGTTTTAGAAATGAAACATTCTGGGTTTCCAAATAAGCGTTTTAAAATTTGTTTCATTTATTATTTGACCCATGGGTTATTTAGAAATGTTTTGTTTGGGGGCACCTGGGTGGCTCAGTATGTTTAGTGTCTGACTCTTGATTGTGGTTCAAGTCATGATGTGATGAGGGTCATGAGATCAAGCCCTTGGATCCCTCATGGGGTTTCATGCTGGGTGTGGAGTCTGCATAGGATTCTCTCCCTCTGCTCCCAGTTCCTGTCCCCCCGGCTCCTCCTTCTCTCTCTCTCTTAAGAAAAATTAAAGAAGTGTTTTGTTTATTTCAAAATACTGGGAGATTTTCCAACTATTTTCCTGTTATTGGTGTCTGATTTAATCCCATAGGTTCAGAGGACAAACTTTGCACGATCTCCCATTGTCATCTAGCTTATATAGTATGCTTGCTCTTCTCTTGTCTTGTTCCTGTGTACATAATGTGTTTATTCTCTGTCTGCTCTTAAAATTCTCTTTATTATTGTTTTTTGACAATTCACTGTTGAATTAGAATGTGCCTTAGGTTTTTGTTGTTGTTGTCGTTGTTGTTGTTGTTTTTCCCTTTGGGACTTTTCTATTCAATTGAGCTTTTCCAATTTTGTGTTTATATTTTCTATCAAATTTAGAAAATTTGAGACCATTGATTTTTCAATACTTTCTGATCACCTTCCTCCTCCTTCTCCGTCTTCAGTTGCGCATATATTAGATCACTTGATATCATCTCATAGGTCGCTGATTCTTCCCACAGATTTTTCCAAATTTGTTTCTATCTCTGAGTCATTTTGGAAAATTTCTGTTGCTGTACATTCAAATTCATTGATCTTTCCTCTGTGTTATAGAGCCTGCTATTGACCAGATAATGTAATTTTTACCCCACGTATTGCATTTTTAATCTCTGGAAGTGTGATTTGGATTTTTAAAAATTTATTTCATTGTTCTCATTAAGTCCATGCTTTCTTTTACATTCATGTATGTATGGAGCAAACTGATGACAGTGCTCATTTAATTCTCATGTCTGTTGTTTTTATTTTCTGTGTCAATTCATGGTCTGTTTGTGTTGATTATTTCCTTTTTTTTCTATGGGTCATATTTTCCTGTTCTTTTGTGTACATGGAATTTTTTTATTGGTTGCCAAACTTTGTGTTTTTAGATAATAAGGTGATGGATTTTGTTATATACCTATGTATACTTTTGAGTCTTTGTCCTCAACTACAGTTACAGTAGCAGGAATCAGTTATATTCTTTTTGAAATTGCTTTTGTGATCTATTGGGGGAAGTTTAAAGCAGACTTTAATATTGTGTTAATTTTGTTACACCATTAAGATGGAGTTTTATGTCTCTACCCAGTGTTCCCTGGATTATAGGATCTTTTGTTTCTGTCTGAGGGGGACAGGGAGTATTTCTAGGCTTGTGTGAGTTCCATGGGTATTATTTCTCATCTTTTCCAATGGTTCTTTCCACAGCCATAGGTAATATGTATATGGTTATCAAGAATCAGCTAAGATTTCTCCAGCTAGTGGCCTATCTTCTTTTCTACCTGTAGAAATCACTTAACTGTGTTTCTCTGAGTTTCTGCTGTTATGAAAACCATAACTGTTAATACATTTTGGTAGATATGAAATACCTTTATATAAAATTTTTGACACATTTGAGTGCATAAAGCATTTGGATTAATTTCAGTGTTTTTCCAACATGCCACCTATTTGAACAGCAATTGTGAGGCTATCTCAGGAATAAACTTAAGTAAATATACCTCCAGCAATCTGCTGTTAGCCATAGATACCTATAAGTTGCTTCCTATGGTGTCCAATCATGGGTTTACAATTACTTAAACAAAATATGTTAAATATATCAGTCACTACTACTGCTTACTACAACCAAATATTTTATAAATATAAAGCTTTTTGTATCTGATCGTCACAATGTGCACTAACCCCAAAGGAAAGAGAGTGGAGAATTTAGCAAATACAAAGTAAATTCGTTATTACTGTCTCTGTTCTTCTTCAGGAAAGTAAGTAACTCTGTAAAGTTTTTGGAATTAGCCTTGTGCACTGTGTATATCTAAACTCCAGCCATAAATAGCAATGTGTTGTAAAGAAAATTATTGCCTCATAACAATCTTTAATTTTAATTGTACTCATATAATCAGATCATAGTTTGCCTTTCTCTCCTGAAGAGGATTTGCTGCTAATCCAATTTTGTTCCTTGTTATTTTGTATTTGAAGTCTGCCTTTACTCCTAACTTTTGATTAAAAAATAATTTGGATCTCAAAAGTGTTTGTAATATTGCCTATCTTAACACAGATATATTAATGCCAGTATCTCTAAGTGTCTCTCCTCTATTTAATAAATTAAATGTTGAACATTTTTCTAATTTTAATATGGCTAATAAATCCTCCCAATTAATATATTATATTTGTCTTTCTGCAGTAAATCTGATATTGTTTATATGCAAAGTAAAATACAATAAAAGGAAAATTTTATTTTCCAATCTAGGAAGAATTTAGAAAGATATATTTTTATAGGAAGGAAATATTTAAAGAGAATAAAGAGGAGCATATTTGTTGATTCTCGTTATCAAATCCAGGTCTTTTATTTATCATTCAATCTATCTTATATCTTTTTCACTATTCCAGTTTACAGATAATGGACCAACAGAGTACCAAAAGAATCAAGAGTTTGGTCACTTCTTAAATTTGCCATTTATAATTAGCAGAATAATATCCGTCTGCCATAAACTGTGGCTATCATATATTCTATGATACTATCTCATTTGTTAACTGTGCCTTCAAAGTGTGGATCATATAACTACATTTGCCATGCTCATATGAATATATAAATGCACTTTGGTATCAACATTTAAAATATTTACTTAGGGGTGCCTGAGTGGCTCAGTTTGTTAAGTGTCCAACTCTTGATTTCAGCTCAGGTCATGATCTAAGGATTGTGGGATCAAGCCCTGCATTGGGCTCTGTGCTGGTGACAAGCCTGCTTAAGATTCTCTCTCTCCCTCTGCCTCTCTCTTTCTCTTCCTCTCTAAAAAAAAAAAAGAAAGAAAGAAAAGAAAAATTACTTAAATTTGATTCATTATTTAATGTACATCTCATGGACATTACTTAAAGACAATAAATGTAAAGTTTAGGCCTCCCTTTTAATGGCAGCACGATATTCCTAGCATGGATATTCAATTTAGTTTTACTGGGGAAAAATCAAGTTGTTTCCATTATCCCCATATTAATTATGGAATAGTTCATTTCCCACCTGTTCATTTTACTTAATCAACAGTCCTGAATATTAACAACTTTTATTGAATATATAATGTATGAAAATTGTATTTAATCACATGACACATTTGCATCTCCATCTTTATTGTTCCAGATACACAAAACAAAATAAAACATTCAGATTATGTACCTATCTTTTTTTCTACTTGAAATGATCTATCACAAAAGTGTTCATCTACATGTTACATAAAGGAGAATCTACAGGACCATTTGTTCACATAAATATTAATAAACTAAGATTATAATTATGTGGGTCCTTATCTTATAATCCAAACACAGGTATATACCTGCTATTGAATTTGGGCAAACCCTATGACTGCTGAGAACAATATAGAAAGTGGGAAGCTGGGAAGCCTGTGAGAGCATGGAGTAGAAGACTATTCTTTAGGCTAACCCCACCAATAATTTGCTATGTATTCCTGGCAAGTCATGTGAAAAAAAAAAAAAGCTACAGTTTTATTCTTTCTACAACTGGGGAGTTGGGTTACATGAATCTAAATTCCTTTATTGACCTTTAACATCCTGTCCTATATTTTCACAGATTGCTTCAATAGAAGTATCCTTCCCCATCTCCCAAATGACTGGAGAGTACTTAAATTTGTTTGCCAAGACTGCCATAACTAAGTACCCAAACCGGGCAGCTTACACAAACAAACAGTTGTCACACCGTTCTCGAGGCTGGAAGTCCAGGAGTGAGGAAAGTACCAGCAGGGGTGTTCCTTCTGAGGCTGTCGAGTCAGATCTGTTCCAAGCCTCTCCTTGGCTTGTCAATGCTTATATTCTCCCCGTGTCTTCACGTGACATCTTCCTTCTGTACGTGTCTGTGTCCAAACGTCCTCTTCTTTTAAGGGCACCAGTCACATTGGATTAAAGCTCCCCCTCATGACCTCATTTTAATTTAATTATTTCTGTGTAGACTCTATCCAAATATGCTCACATTCTGAGGTACTTGCAGTTAGGACTTCAATACATGACATTTGTGGGGGCCCCGATTCAGCCTCTAATATCCACTGATCTATAACACGTTTGTTACATACCGGATGTTCAGATACATGAGGGTCATTTTTGTGTGCTCTCTCTGTTCACCTGTTACATAACTGTTTGTCACAAGTACCTTATAATTATCGTAGCTGTATAGCAGTCTTGATACTTTGCATGTAAGGTCTTTATTCTCTTTTCAAGTGTATCTTAGCTATTCTTGTCTATTTAAAATTTTGTGTTAATGGTTGAATCATTTAGCAAGGAGGGGGATCTGGGCCATTTCTGAGGAAATGTTTGGGAAGTGAAAATGTTTGAGTACTCAAATTATATGAGATTAGATTTGTAGACATTTAGAGGTACACTAAACCGTTAGGATATTTCATCTAGAAATACTGAGAGTGAATGTGACCAGGTAAGTAAGTTTTTCATTGAGTCACACAGAGTAGGGAGAAATGAGGAATCTTGAAATCATCTTAGAGGAAGCAAAAGAAAGCTCTGTTTATTGCAAGAGAGGGTGCTAACAGAATTTACAACTCTAGGATTTTTTCAGTTTGTAACTGTGCAAGTCATGAGAAGTTAAAATAATTTCCTGAATAATTGTCGTGTTTGTGCCTAAGTGGAGCCATCTCCCACCCTGAACAATAGGGCATACACAGCTTGCCACAAAACATCTTTTGGGGGCACATTCTAGCAAAATTGTAAAATTTCTAAGCTATTTGTTACAAATGGTTTAATGTAGTTTCCTTCTCTTCTGTTATTTTCAGGTCTATACCCTGTATGCGAAAGTCCATGCTATGTTTCCCTCTTTCCGCGAGGCAATTATTTCTCTCTGTTTTTAACCTTTTTATTATACGATACCATGTTTGATGGATAGGTTGCTTTCGGCAAATAATTTCCTTCTTGAGATCTTTTTAAATTTGTTGTTTTTTGAGATTTTTGAGATTTTGTTCTTTGTTTGAATCATTATAGCCGGAGAGTATTTTCACTGGAAAGTCACAGCTGGGCTAGAAATGACAGAAAGTTAAGTGCTTTTTGAAAATCCAAGATTAAAAGGATGACTCACAGTTTGATACTTTTTACAGGTAAAAGTTGTTTTGTAAGAAAGATGACATGGAAATCGGTAGGGGTAGTGTGGGAAGGAGAGACTAGATGATTTGAAGATATATATTTTTGTAATTTTTATTAAGGGGATCAGTTTCTCCTTTGTGTGATAAAAAGAGTTATTGCCTAAAACAACAAATCTCAGGGCTACATAGTACAGTAAGTATATAAACATACAAGTGAAAATGAGTAGCAGATATTTTCAAAAATACTGTGTTTTTCAATTGAAAACCGGTGTGTTTATAACATAAGTAAAAAGATATCAAATCATCTTAGTTCTATATTCACATATAGATGTGTGTGTGTGTGTCTAAAAATTATAACTCACCTAAACACTATTGCTGCTGCTGTTGCTGCTTCCGGAGCTGCTCTTTTGGTTGGCTGTAGCTCACCTCTATTTAGGGACCAAAACAGCCTCCCATCAGTGTTTTTTGTGCCCCAACTCACAGTAATTCAAATTTTTGCCTTTTTCTGATATTGTCTTCTATTCATATATTTTGCTCCAGATCCTCCGAGCTGAAGACTGTGGCAGAGTACGATAAGCTGTTTAAGATGATATATATCTGTCCACTCCTTTGTCAGCCCTCATTTATCATACAGCTGCACTTGGCACTTGACATACATGTTCTAATTTAATCCCCTCAGCAGTAGTATGAGGCAGTAGTTCCCCCTTTTTTTCCTTCTACTTTTGATAAAGGTGAGATTTTCACTAATGAAGGGATTTCATAAAGAAACATACTTTATCATCATTATGATGTTAGCAGGTAGATTGAACAAAGGGAGCTTGTTCATTTCTACTGCCCTTCCCTTAAATGATATTTGAAAGTTTCCTTTACACTGAACATCACTCCTGCTGTCTTTTGTGAGATTTTATCCCTTCCAATTTTAAGATTGTTTAAATTTTTCAGTCCGTAATCTTCTGTGATTACCCACTGATTTATATGAAACTCAGTGAGTCAGCTTACATGTAAAATGACTGAAATTAATAAACTATTTTAAAGTTTTCTTCAATGGACCTCGATAGACTTTAAAGTAAGAATAATTTAGATTTTTTTTTTTTTACCATTTTTGTGTTTTTATTTGGGTTTCCAAATTTCCCCATTTTTGAAATGAGACTCCATGATAATTCTTTTTGAAATACAGGTGTGAAAGTATGAACAAAAACTACATTTGAAAATAATGTGGCAGAATTGACTAGAAGAATTTGGAAATTTGGACGAGAAGACACAAAGTTTTTGCTTGTATGTTTGTTTTTCTGCCAGAGACTTGCTATATTTTATGGATACTTTATGTTGAACTTTATTTTTTCCATTAGTCAAAATAGACTTGAAACTATTTGTATTTAGAGTTATAGCTGAACATTTGTAAGAGTATTTAAAATAATAAAATTCATAGTTATATGGTCAGGATATTCTTCATACTATCTGGACAGTTTATGAGATTTCTTTTTTTTTTTCTTAAGATTTTATTTATTTATTTGACAGCACAAGCAGACAGAGTGGCAGGCAGAGAGAAAGGGAGAGGGAGAAGCAGGCTCCTTACTGAGGAGGGAGCCCAATGTCAGGCTTGATCCCAGGACACTTGGGGTCATGACCTGAGCTGAAGGCAGACACCCAATGGCAGAGCCACCCAGGCTCCCCAAGAGATTTATCATTTCTTCCAGAGAAAATGGATAAGCATTAATTTTCTCCATATTAAATGCTGTGTCCTGTGAAACCACAAGGAAATTGACCAGTGGTAAATGATTTCTGTGTATTGCTGAAAACCTATTACATGTATCTCTCTATCCCATAGTCGCTTAAATGTAATGGTCAGTTATTTTTTTTAAGAAGTGTTGGGGCGCCTGGGTGGCACAGCGTTTAGGCGTCTGCCTTCGGCTCAGGGCGTGATCCCAGCGTTATGGGATCGAGCCCCACATCAGGCTCCTCCGCTATGAGTCTGCTTCTTCCTCTCCCACTCCCCCTGCTTGTGTTCCGAACCTCTCTCGCTGGCTGTCTCTATCTCTGTCGAATAAATAAATAAAATCTTTAAAAAAAAAAAGTGTGTGTGTGTGTGTGTGTGTGTGTGTGTGTGTGTCGTGCTAAGAAAAGCAAGAAAACTGAATCTTCAGAAAAGCTCACTTAAAACCAGTGAAGCCAAAAGGAGTGGGCAAGAAATATATAGTAACAATGAATGAATGTAACAAATGGAAAATAGTTACAAATATGGTAGCTATCCCTCCAGTGATATAAATAAGCACTTTAAATCTAAATATTAGATAGAGGAAGAGTTATAAATATATTCATACCAATAAGACATCTAAAAACTAATGAAATGTACATGATTAATCACCATAGAAATAACATCTATTTGGCTTTGAAGGTATAGAATTAAGTCATACTTATACATTTAATTATTATACTGATATAAAAATTCACCTCAGAGAACTGAAATAAACAAGACTGATGGATGGCTTTACATGTTAGTAGTGACTATATAATTGGGTTACATTATTTAGGATGAGCCTGAATTAAGTTTTCATTAGCTATTAAAATTTCTGGTTTACTTCACAATTTCCCTGTTGTAAAGACAGTTTGACATTAAAAATTGTTCTTCTCACATCACCCTTAAGCACTTTCAGTACATAAAATCCTCCTCTAGCTGTTCACTTATCTAAATGTCACATTTGCATAATGCCCAAAATAAAATATATTGTTTTTATATATGTATGTGGCTTTTGTTACCTTTCTCCAGTAAAGGAAGCATCCGTCTATCATCTATCTATCTGTGTATCTATGTATTTACCTATCTATCTATCATCTATCTCATGCTGTTAGAATTTGTATTGCTCTAATTAGTGAATATTAAATAATACTACCTTTTGAAATATATATAATTTTTTATATATGGCACATGTGATTAGGTAAAATTTGCATGAGAATGCAGAACATGGGAGAGTTGAGGATCCATTTCTCTATTAGCTCTTATTTTTAAAATGTATCTTAAACCTTTACCAGATATCATATTGTAGACAATTCTGACTTTGAAATGAATTCTTCATTTTCTGTCCTATAGCACTTGGGTGGGGGAGGACACAGAAGTCTTCCCAGGCTGCTGCTTGTGGCTGAATCTGCCCATGTCCAGGAGCTCTGGGTGGGAGCGGAGAGTCTCAGGCCCTGTGGCTATATCTTTTCCCAGCTAACTGTCGCTGTGGATTCTCTGTTGATCTGCCTGTCAGTGGTGCCAGGCTATCCTGATGTTGTCCTAAGAACTCTCATTTTATCCAGGGGAGGAGTAGGCCTGTCTGGGTTGTCTTCTGTGCTTACATTTGACCCCAACTTCAGTCTGGGTCTCCTTTTTTTGTTGGGTGGGGCACATAAAATACCCCTGCCACTTTGTTCCAAGCCAATCTGTGTTCTATCTTTCAGAGACCTCCTTTGGTTACCTCTCATATTATTTTCAGGGGTTATAGTTGTGTTTAGCAGGGTGAGTGTAGAGAAATGAATCTATGCTATCTTGGCTGGGCCCAAGTCTGTCAGTTCTTTGTTGGGATATTCTTTCTCCAAGAAAACATATTTCAAAGGAAATACAATTTGTATGCATTTGTGTGTGTGTGTGTGTGTGTGTGTGTGTGCGCGTGCGCACGCGTGTGCGTAACAGGGTGTCACAATAAATCACCCATTACTATTGCACTTATATAGTTTTTCATGATATTTCCAGTCGTTTTAGAACTACCTATGTTGATGAAATGCTATCTGCATCAAAAAAGATTTACAATAATTGTATCTTTCTGTGAACGGAAACTATCACCAAAATATTCTCTTTTCCTGCTTAACACTTTAATTTTGAAAATTACTTTCCTTTTCATATTACTCTGAATTCACCTTCTACCACTTTGCTATCCGTATGATTTTGGAGAGTTGCTTAATTTTACTGCTTCAGTTTATAACATAGTATAAAATCAAAGCTTTGGAACCAATGACACATGGGTAAAAATGCTACAGTCTTTCTATGTTGACTGTGTAATGTTGGGCAATAGGCTTTACCCTCGTCATCTCCATTTGTCATATTTAAAGTACAAGTATAATAGAAACTATCACATAGGTATCTATTACTATCACATAGATGAATATGTGAGCATACTAGTCTCGTAGCAAGATTTTCATATATGTTAGTGATGATGATTATTAGAAGAAAATTATTAATTTTATTTTAAAGTTTGTTTTGTTTTAGCCAGCAGCTGTGATAACCTAATAGTTATGATTTATTGGTCATTGTATTTTATTTGTTGATATATTTATATGAACCCACATAAGAATTCACTTCCATACATATTACTTAAAGGGTGGGGTCATATTTTATTTCAGATTAAGTCTGGTTTAATTTATTACTAGTGCTCAGAATGCACAATCTATTCATTCTTAATTTCTTTCTTTATTCATTAATTAATTTTGGCAATAAAACCTTTGGCCTCTAAATTTAATAGGCCCCAGTTCTGTGAATGGTTGACAAAGAGACATATCTGCTCTGGTGCTCAGGTTGAAATTTAACTTGAACTGGAAAATGATGTCTAGTGGGGAGACACAGGGAAAAAATGAGACATTTTGGTGAGTAATTCACAAAATTGAGTACTGAATTACTAAATATATAATAGGCATTGTGCTAATATGTTATTTTATCTTTCTCAGAAAACTTTCATGGTGATATCGTTGCTGTGTGTTGAACACTTATTCTCTTTTATATTCTCTGTAAATTCCCAAAAAAGCCTGTATGAAGTACATCTTTGAGATTAATAGTAATATTTCTCTTCAGTGCTTTCTCCCTCATTTGTCTCAGTTTCCTGAGAGCAGGATTCATGCCATTTTGATTTTTTTTTTTCCTGGGCATATAGCCCACCATCCAGCACATATTTGATTAAACAAGTAAATGAATAAATTCTATGACCTTTAAACGTTAAAGAGACTCTATCCGTGGCCTTCCTAGTGAGGTGTCCTCACAGAGATTATATTTTGTCTCCATAAAATCAAACTATTATTGGTGATATTTGGTGTCAATGGAGAGTCAACTTGTATTTTAAAATCATAAGCACTGACCTATCCTGTCTGTGAGGATGTTTATTCACTCAATTGAGTTTGCAGCGTAAGTGGGAGAAAAAAGTATAGTGTTCATTTGAGAATCTGTGTGTGTGTGTGTGTGTGTGTGTGTGTGTGTGTGTGTGTGTATGCTTTTGGGAAAAAATAGGGCTGTTATAGGTGGGGGTTTTTTTTGTTCTGTTTTTTGTTTGTTTTCTAGAGAAGGAGGTTGAGGGGGGGATGGATAGAGGGAGAGGGAGAGAGAGAATTTTAAGCAGGCTCCATGACAGCGTGAAGCCCAATGCAGGACTCAGTCTCACAACCCTGAGATCATGACCTCAGTCCAAATCAGCAGTTGGATGATTGACCAACTCAGCCACCCAGGTGCCCCCACTCATACAGGATTTTACTGAGAATAGAGGGAGGCTCTAAGTGGGTTTTTTGGTTTGTTTTTGTTTTTTGGCTCTAGGGTAGTTTTGATTTTAAAGTTTTTATTTTAGTTTTATACATAACTGGGCAATTTCAGAAAATAGGTTTTAATGTGTCCAGATTGACTTATTTCTTTTTATGGATTTTGCAATAACATTAAAGAGCATGTATGAATAATATTTTGATTTATTTCCGGTAAAGCTTCCTGATATATTTACATCTCAAACGTCTGTGACATATGCAATGGTAGGTACCGCAGTGTCTATGTACACAGGTATTTTTGAAACACCAAATTTAATGAACACTTATTTTAACAAAAATATCAGTGTAAAATTATGCTTTAGGTAAGGAAGTCCCACGTTAATAAGCATTTTATTCAGAGAATACATAGTAGTGTGTTCTTTAAGAAATGATACAATTTTGTGTTTATAAAGCTTTTTAGTTGTTGAATTTCCATTATGAGAATATCATTTGCTTAAGATTCTGTTTGCTTCTTTAAAAGCTACCTATTTTGCATGGAAATGATAACTTTTATGATGTATGAAAACTTGTAAAGCTGTCACTCACTCTGGTAAAAATATAAGAATCATAGAAAGCTTGGTTTTAAATATGGACATTTTGGGAAGATTAACATTCTGGTGTGCTCTCTGTAGAACAGGTTAATCAGTTCATAGATTCAACTATAAAAGTTTTCTGCTTTGTTATTGACAAACAAAGCTAGAGAGAGAATAGTTTAATCATTTATAAGTTTTATAATAGGCGCCATTGCTTACTAATAAACATCGGTAATATTTCTGATATTAGAGATAGCAGAGTTTCTATGGTTGGAAAAGTTGTTTTAAGCCATCTTATTAGCAGTACATATTTTGAAAATCTTCCTACTGGTGCTTTTTCCTGCTTATTAATCTAAAAAGATGTTCTCAAGTAGTTCTGGATTCATATAGCCACAGAGGCAGTACTCAGTAATTTACTTGGCCTCACATTTTTCAGAGTCACCTAAGAAAATGTATTTTACATTAGGTAGCAATCAAACTGTGTATTTCTAATTTTTCTTCCCTAGAGCATACAGTATTTTTCACAGCTAAGAAGCCATATTTCTACTAATTAACCTCATGGTTTTAGAGTTTTCCTAGTATTATTAATCCTTAATCATAAGATGCAGTGACTTATTGTTGGTATTTTGATAAGAATTAATTTAAAGACTTGACATTCTAGGGGGCGACTGGGTGGCTCAGTCGTTAAGCATCTGCCTTTGGCTCAGGGCGTGATCCTGGAGTTCTGGGATCGAGCCCCACATCAGGCTCTTCCGCTGGGAGCCTGCTTCTTCCTCTGGGAGCCTGCTTCTTCCTCTCCCACTCCCCCTGCTTGTGTTCCCTCTCTCGCTGGCTGTCTCTCTCTGTCAAATAAATAATAAAATATTTAAAAAAAAAAGACTTGACACTCTAAGAAAAACAAAAAAATATGCCACTGTTCTATTATCTTTCCAGAAATGGGCAATATGAAAAACTATGATTATGATGAAAACTTTAAATTTCTTTCTTTAACTTGTTCATTTTAGGTACAGATAATTATTTTTAAAAGCAAAAGATGATAGAAATTGAGAAAATAAATATAGTATAATGAGGTACCTGAAGTGGAAAGTATGCCCTCTGTTTGTTAGATAAAACATATATGGATAACTAATGTATAAAATAATTCTAGTTAAGTTCTGTAGAAAAAATGGATTTCTACTCAATATTTATATTTTCTAACTTATAGTTTCATTGCAAAAACTTACTTTGGCTTATATAAAATTATTTAAATATTTAATTTTTTATTCCCCATTTCCATCTATACATTTTGCAATCTTGAAAAATTTAAACAGAATAAAACAAAAGATATGTACAGTTTATACATATCTATATATTTTTAAAAAACAATCTTTCATCATAGGTTTATAAGTTTTTCAAAAATAACAATAAAAGCATTTGTAATTTTTAAATGCTTGTATCAAAGGCAAAGGTTTACTTGAAGTTTAATTCATCTCTTAGGAGATTACAAAAATGTTCTTCTTTTCCCTAGAATATGATGAATCCTAAATATCAGGATATATCAGGTTAAAAGATGACTTAACACACCACTGTAGAATTATGGAACTTGTCTATTTTCTCAAATTTAGTGAAGACACCACCCCGCCCCAGTTTTCAATCTCTGTATGTTTGGTGGAAGACTTCCCTGGAGCGCAGACATGAAAGTTGCTCCAATGCAGACTGTAGTCTAATGGTTAAAGGTCTAGCTGTCCTCTAAAACCACAGCAGCAGTTAATGTTCCAAATGTATATATTATGAAGTCGTTGGACATGTGTAAGCCAGGAATTCATTTTAGAATACAGGTCCCAGTGGGGTGGAGCTTATGATCTTGCTTTTTGGGGTTTGGTTTTTGGTTTTGTTTGTTTTGTTTTGTTTTCCCAGCAACGTAGGGAGGAAAAATGGGAAAGCCCTTGACAATACCCTTGGTAATACCCCAATTGGGATAATAAAGTGGCAATCTATCTGATTGGCTGATGCAGATCTCAGCAATATGGTGGGCTTCCTTGAAGAAGACTGCGTCAGTGGTCAATACAAGGTTCTGCTAGTGTTTTACTATGCTCAATTAGCAGTGATAGACTGAGGCTGCCTGCATTGAAGAAGTAACAGGCACAAAGCATTAGAACTGCAGGTAATGGACCACGTGTCAACCGAAGGGTCTGGGTGGCACCGTGGCATCTGCTGGGAAACAGTGTTTGCTCAGGCTGCAGCAGGTCACAGACACCCATCCACAGCGGCTCAGCAAAAGAAGATTTATCTTTCCTACAAAGCAGCTTGTCAACTTCAGCAGTCTCACGTGACCTCACTACCCCAGGATCCATCTCCATTTTTGCTTTTCTATAATTTGTGACTTTTATACTCCATCACAAGATGATTTTGCACCTCCAGGAGGAGAGGCAAAAATTACACACACACACACACACACACACACACACACACACACACGTATAGAAACAAACAAAAACTTGGTGGGTTTTTTAGAAGCTCTTCTAGTGACTTCTAGTAACTTCTTAGCATCCAGACCTACCATTTCACCATTTCTAGGTACAAGTGATTCTGGAAACGTTTTATTGCAGGGACAATGCTGCCCAAAACAAAAGTAGAATTTTACTGGTAAGAAAGAAAGGGGAATGGACATTTGGTAGGCAATCAGCAGTGTCTGTCCCAAACATATCAGGGGTCTGGAAGCCTGGTGGCCTCACTTGAGCCAGAAGTGACACTAGTCTACTCACTATGCAATTAATTTGCATCTGAATGTATCCCTTGTCCAATCTATTCTGAGGAAATAAAATGTCCTTTTATTGTCTCATCCACATTGGAAATGAAGTTCCAATATAATTATTGTAAAATATAATCTTATTATATTAGAAAAGGTATCTCAACATTAACTGATATTTTATATTCAGTAACATAAAATTGGTAAAATTAGTTTTATATACCAGGCAGTTATATTTTAAAAATATAATAATAATTGATTGGAATGACTGCAAAAGGAGGGTCTATTATTAAAGAGATTTAAAAATTTAATGCAATAAGGGGCTTAATAATTGCCTGACATTTGAGAGGATTCCAATTTTCTGATCTTCCTATTTTCCTTTCTTCCAGTGATATAATATCAGTAGAGTATGATTCACCAAGACTCAATGTCTGAAAGTATTAAGATGTCCTTTCACATTTAAAGCAACTGTGACATCTGTCTGGCAATCATGAGGAATAATGATGTGGAAGACTTTCAAAAATGGCTTGGGCATCAACTGATGTCATTTGTCATCTAGAGATTTCATTCCTGCTAAAATGCCCATGAAAATTATAGGAATAAATTTATTTTGCTTGGAATTATATATATAGAGATAATTTCATACTTAGAAAAATGATATAAATTTATTGAAAGCATGTCAGAGAAAATGTAGTTGATGAAGAAAACTATCAGAAAAAAAGCATTTGATCAAGAAAACTATCAGTTATGCAGTGTGGTGACCATTGCAATGTTGCATTATATCTCATTCATAATCTCACTCTAATTTGTACCCATTTGTGGGTGATGGATTCTGGACCACAATTATTTTGGTTTGGATCCATGAAATTTGAAGATGCTCCAGCCCCTAAGACTTTCCAGATTAAAAAAAAGAAAAAGCATTATTTTTATTTTCAAAGTGTAAGCCAAGTGTAAGACTATAGGTATTGAGATCATTAATAGTTCTGAGTATTTATATATTGAGCATAAAATTTAAGTGGCTTTCTTTATTTTATTGTTCAAATGATTATTCATTAAAAACTGCTTTTATTTAGCCTAAAGCTTTTTCTTTGACCAGTATTATGCCATGGAAACACTTTTGCGTTAAAATGGCTTTTAGTTTCCAGGGAGCGATATATAATAGTGGCATTTCATTGATACTGTTAATTGCATATTGTCCTGGATGCTTAACTGTCAGATTCTATCTTGGGAGTTCTCTTGTGGAGGGTTATTCTACCTAACCCTCCCCAGTTTCAGAAATAGTTTCATCTAAGGGTCAAACTGTGGCTAAAACCAGGACCTAAGTCTTTGTGTTTCATTTGTTTCAAATCCCATTGTTTGTATAAGGACTAGACTTACACAGCTGGGGCCATATCAGGGAATGGAAGCTTGGCAGATTCCAGGTTATCTAAGTTCTTCCACTTAACTTTGGGCTCTTCTAAGATTCTGTGGTTGGATTTTTAAGATATCTATAAACTCTGACAAGTATGACCCATTTTTCACATTTATGCTCCTTTTTAGTAAAATTTCTATATTTTTTATCAAATTCTTAATAGAATGACCCATAAGTATTAAAAATGACTGATTTAGGGGCACCTGCGTGGCTTAGTCGGTTAAGTCTGTGACTCGATTAGCCTCAGGTCATGATCTCAAGGTCCCGAGATCCAGCTCCATGTCAGGCTCCCTCAGAGCTCAGCGCAAATGCCTCTTGAGACTCTATCACCTCCCACCCTCTCCCTCTGCTCCCCCCACCCCAGCTTCTGCATGGGGCACACACACACATGCTCTCTCTCTCTCGAAACAAGAAAAATGAAGAACAACTGCTCCAGGCAAACTCCCTCAGTCAGTAAAAGGCAGGGCAGGATACAGAAATAGATCTTCCGAGTTGCTTTTCAGGGCATTCGCCATGATCCACACTGCTTCTGATGTGGTGAAGGTAATTTTTCTCTGGTGAAGGAATGTTATTCTCCTTTTTTTCTTGAGAGGTAGTGAATATCTGTGTTTCTTAGACATGTTTGCAAGCTTGGGCTACATATAATAAGAGATAAGAACATTTCTGAAAGAGGAAAAACAAAGCAAATGAAATTCGAATGTTGGGAGTCTGTGTGTGTGTGTGTGTGTGTGTGTGTGTGTGTGTGTGTGTACGCAAGTTGTATGGAAAGAGTGCTGGGCACACTCAGTATTCTCTGAAGTGAAGCTTTTGCCATGCTCCTCTATCCCTGGGGATACTTAGTCCTCATGCTGCCCAAGACTCCCCATTACAGACAGGCAATTTTCCAAGGGAACAGAGAGAACTTGCCTACTGCTATCCCCAGATGGCTTGAAAATAATCAAGAAAACAAGTCTATGCACAGAAATATCCAAAATGCCCACCTTCTGTCTGTCATGGATAGTCTCTCTCACTTTCCATCTGAAAAGGAGTACAAAATAAACATATTTATATGAATGTCTGAACAGATCTTCGCACCGTGATATTATAAACCAAGTGACATTTATTTCTGTGTACCCTTCCAAGTCTTTTAAATGCAGTGGGTCTTCATTTAATGCAAGCAGAGAAAAGACATAAATGGATATATACACAAATTTAAGCCCACTCAGTGGCAGTATAAATCACTTGTTATTTTACATTTTAATACATAAACCATCCCTTAAAGCTAGTTGTGTTTCTAAATAATTATAGACTCCACTTGAGTTACATATCCTGAAAATAAATGCTTTTTCTGAGATGGTCCCACTTGTGCTTGCCTGAGAAGCGCCATAGAATCCTGCTCAGTAGTCTGGCCTCAGTTCTTCTTCCTGTGATTCCAATTACTCATACACTGTTGACCACTGTTTTTGTCATTTAAATCTGCAGCTGACATGACTATGTAGATGAGATATTTTTACATGCAGCACATGTGCCTTTTTGAAGTGCACTGCATACAGCTTTCTGGAGAGAAATTAAGCCTGTTCATTCACTTTCACATTCTTGATACGTGCAGAAAAAATGCATTGAAAATAAAGTGTTCTATAAGGCATAACTAGCTTTAATTTTAAAAAAGTTTTAGGGAAAATGATTCATTGTTTAAATCCACTGATTTATATTATGTCATAGCTAAAATTGAGTTCTGCAATGTATATACACACAGTGAGAAGATTTTAACCAAAATTTTATAGTACAAAAAAATATATATATATGTGTGTG
This sequence comes from Ursus maritimus, assembly GCF_017311325.1. Classification (NCBI taxonomy): domain Eukaryota; kingdom Metazoa; phylum Chordata; class Mammalia; order Carnivora; family Ursidae; genus Ursus; species Ursus maritimus. The sequence goes on along the minus strand of NW_024424230.1, from coordinate 6,686,636 downwards.
TATATATATGCTGCGTATTAGCTTGTGCTGCCATCATAAAATACCATAGATTAGGTGCCCTGAAAAAGAGACAGTTATTTCTCACTGTTTTGGAGTCTGGGAATCCACAATCAAAATGCCAATGAGCACAGTCTCCTGGCTTGTGGGAGGAAACCTTTCTGGACCCCCATAGGGCAGAGAGCATGAGAGCACTTGTCTTTCTCCTAAGGACAGTGGCACCATAGAGCACCCCCTCTTCTGACTTCATCTACACATAACTACTTCCCAAAGGCCCCACCTCCAAACAGCATCATACTAGCGGTTAGGACTAAAATATATGAATGGGGGGGGGGTCACACATATTCAATCCATAGAGGCTATTAAATATCAAGGTCTATCTACCCCTTTTCTTCTTCAGGTACTTTACATTATAAAATAATAACATTCATTATTTAAGGATTCTTTCTTGAGAGGGAGAATTGAAGTCCTCTTTCTCACCTACGCCCATAATATCTGTTTATAATTTTATCCTTACAATTATTTCATATATAATATCAAATCTCCATTCAGTCCCAGTAGGCTCAGAGATCATGTATGTCAGATAGGCACACAGACCTCACTATGCCTGTCTCTTGGTGTTCACACTCTCTTCTCAAGTGTGGGTGGAACCTGGGACTTCCTTCCAATCAGCACAGTAGGGTAAAGGTGATGAGATGTATGTAGGACTCTATAGTGAGCAGACTGATTTTCTTTTCCTGGCTTGTTTTGAAGAAGCAAACAGCCATGAATCTTAACCACATGGACATAATTTTTGTCGACAGCCTGAAGAAACTTGCACGTGAATCCTTCCCCAGTTGAGCCTCTCATCAAATGCAAGCCCTATCTGCCACCTAGATGGATGCAGCTTCGTGAGAACCCGGCTAAGCCACGCCCAGATTCCTGGCCCATGGAAACTGCTCGATAAGAAATGTGCTTTGCTCTAAGCTGCTAAATATATGGCAGTGATTAGACAGCAATAGGAAGCTATTACATACACATCTCATTATACCCATTTTCAGTAGAGGAAACCATCACCAGATAGCTAGATGGCAGTCCCAAGAAAAAGATGAGTTAATTGATTTTTAAAAAAAAGATAAAAATCTCCATCTAACCTCAGGCTAAAACATTTACCATGTGTTACAATCATTGTTTCTCTTTAACCCTAGTTGCCTCCAAGTGACAGAGAAAGCTGTTCTTTCCAGGTGGAATCTTTAATTCATTGTGGTGGGTGGCAGTTGTCATATCTGCAGCAGTTCCTGGGAAAGGCATAGTGGAGGCAAAACCCAGGAGTGAGGGCAGCTCTCCTTGCAGTATCCACCGTGAGGCAGTCAGGACTCCTCCCCTTACACTGACTTCACGCCCCACCCCCACCTCCTGCCACAGCCCTGAAACTTCCCTAAAGAGAGCTGAGATGCTTAGGGACAAATGCTCCATAATAACAACAGTCTTTAAGTGTTCTGCAGGATAAATATATTTAGGAAACATAAACCACATCTATCTATAAACTAAAGATGAGTGTTTCGTACTGGACCTCCTGTGAAGGAAGGAAGGTCCCTGGGTGGCTTTATGTCATAAATGAAATGATAGTGACACATAGTTTTTTTTGTTTTTTTTTTAATATTTTTTATTATATTATGTTAGTCATCATACGGTACATCCCTGGTTTCTGATGTAAAGTTCGATGATTCATTAGTTGCGTATAACACCCAGTGCACCATGCAATACGTGCCCTCCCTACCACCCATCACCAGCGTATCCCATTCCCCCACCCCCTCCTCTCTGAAGCCCTCAGTTTGTTTCTCAGAGTCCATAGTCTCTCATGCACATAGTTTTAAGATGATTTTTTTTGTGATTTGACGTTTCTTAGAAAAAGAGAAAAGACTCAACATGGAGAGAGTATAATCTCTCATTTTTTTCCAACAGAAAATTATGCTGCTTCAGAAGGGTCCCTAATACTGATCTATATATCAAGTTTTAATATAGGAGGTTCTTTAAAAAAAATAACAGTGCTATATTAGTTTCAGGTGTACAATATATGAGGCTCTTAAAGGAGCAAAATACAAGTGCTTTCCCCCCCACCCTTTTCCTGAAATGCCATTTCCCTTTCTGTGCTGAAGGGTGAAGTTTCTTTAATTATCCCTCCTTAGTGAGGCAGTGGCATCAGGCTGGGTAAAGGGGATTCTTCCCCTCCTGACTGCCTACAGGCCAGTCAGGAGCTCTAAAGGGAAGGACATGTTAAAAGCAACAACGTCAGTAATTTAAGATATTCTACAACATATTGCATAATGATGTCTTCAAATATACAAAGACCAGACTCATTGCCATAAAACATATGCAGAGATGATTTATGACCATGCTTTCATATCACTGCTGTGGACAAAAGCACAGTCTCTTGCTGTCAGTTGCTGGTGTTCATTATCAATCACACAAACAACTGCCAACCAGGCTCAGAAGAAGAATAGAAATGAAAGAAAGAAAGCAAATGGAAGAGAAAGGTTGTTTCGCTTGCTTCTTCCCTGCCAGGTTCATATATTCTTTGAAAATCCATTGCTCTGTATCAACGATGACTGGTGGAGTAGGAAATTAAGTTGCTTCTCTTTGGGTCATGTTGGGTAGGCTATGGTTCTTCCCAGAAAACCGTTACATCTTGCTGTTACTCCTGCTCTCCTAATCGTCTGCCCAGGAATCTGTGCCGCATAATAACTGTATGCAAAAATCAGAACATATGGTGCAGAAAACTAATTACTATATCAATATTTCACTTTGTTGTCAGTGATGGAATCTTTGTGGCAATTCTACAACTGTAGCTAAGTAGCAATGCCAGCATGTTAAATCCTGTCAGCAGCGATATGCCTACTCTACTGAGCTCCGTCTTACGGCAATGTCTTAGGGAGTTGTGCTTTTGCTGTATTTATGAAGCAGTATAACCTCCAGAGGGGGGCTAACTGACCTCTTAAACAGTCATCCTTCATCATGATCAAGCCTAATTAGGAGCCATATGCTCCCATGGTTTGCACACCATGGATATACAACTTAAAGTAAAGCCTGCTCAAAATCCAGGCTGTAAAGGAAAAATATTACTTAGTGTAAGGGTACACTCATCACTCAAAACTGTTCAGCAGACGGGTAGTTGAAATATGGGTACAGATGAACAGTGGGTGGTGGTGGTGATGGTGAAGAAGATGATGGTGATGGTGATGCACGTGTTAGCATTCACTGAAGACTCATTATCTACTACACAGTGTATAGTGTGGTATAATATAGTGTATATACTTTCAGCAAAGATTACCTCATTAAACACTTAAATGATTTACCAGACAGGCATTTTGATGAGCACCTATTTAGCAGATGAGGAGACTAAGGCAAGGAGTTTTAAATGTCTGGCCCCACATCAATCCACCAGGTGAATTGCAAGGTGGGATTTAAATACAGTTAATTCTGAAATGAGATCCAGTACTACTAAACAATACCCTACTGTTCTCGTCCAGTCAGGGTGACTGTATTTATCAGCAACATGCCGCATTTTATCCCATTGAGACAACGTTCCATAGGTCATCATTGACACAATTTGGAGAGAATAATGAAAAGTATGTAATTTTGATCCAGAAATTCTGTTTGTGGACATTTTTCCAACATGTATTTGTGTGTGTGTGTGTGTGTGTGTGTGCGCGCGCGCACACGCGTGTGTGCATCTGTGTATGTGTGTGTCTGTACATAAATCCATGTGGCATGGTCATAGTAAGAGACTGAAGACAATATGCAGTTCTATCCGTAGTTTGGATAATTTGGATAATTATGATAAATCAGTATGGTGAAATATAACACAGCCATTCAAAAGAATAAGGTAAAGCTATCAGTTCAGATACGGTGAGATTGCTGTGATATATTATTGAAGTAAAAAATCAAGATGTAAAACAATGCTGAAGTAACGTGCTTATTGATAGATGCATGCCAACAACAACAAAAATACCAGACAGATAAGAATTTAAGGTAGCAATTCAGGGTCCTAGAGTCTAGGTTGAGAGGGAGACTGATGTTTATATTCTTCTTCATTGGCTTTTGAATTTCTTATGTAAGCAAACTATCGTAATGAAAATCAAGTACATGAGGTAACAGGTAAATTTGCAGAAAGGAAAGCTGAACACGTGCCAGGTTCACCTGCAGAGAATCATTTGCTCAAAGGCGGCCTCTCCCTCCTCTTCTTGAAGCTGTCAGTGTTATCTGAGAAGAGAAGCTGGCAGGACGTGTCTGAGGGTGGCTGTTACAGGACAGCAGGCTGAGAGGCTAGTTTGGTAGAGTTCTGCCAATCACCCAGTTCCTCATAGAACAACATGCTTGCCACTGATTTTCTGCTGCAGCTCCTGGCTGACTCTCACCTCTATTTCCCTCTAAGGACTGGAATACTTCGTAGTCCTGTCAAGTGCAGAAAATGAAGGAAATTGTCTAACACATGACACCACTGCATATTGGCAGAGATGGAATTAAACTGCTGGTTTCCTGATGTCAAATCAGTTCTATTTTACACTCGATATAGGAGAAGGTGTGTTTCACTTCCTGGAATAGGATGAGGAGAGAATGGGGAGGGAAATAGCAGCACAGAGCACGCTGAACGCAAACAAATAAAGCTGTGTGCCGGATGGGATGCCATCGTCCGTGTTCCCCATAGAATTTTCTGGACATAAAACCGCTTTCAACAAAAAGCATAATTCTAGCTAAAGGTGCCCCAGGCTTTTAGTGGTACTTGGTGCACTTTGATGGTGCCTGGATAAAATGTGCTAATGAGTTTCTGAGCGCATGGAAGCCATCACCGCAGTGACAGGTTTCAACATTTATTGTTTGAAACAAGCTGAGGGATACTTTCTCAGGCCTTCACTCAGTGCAGCTGAGGTAAGGGGAACTTTCAGACCCACAGCCACATGTTTTGGCTTTTATAATGAGCTCCCGAACCTGGATTGACAAGTCTCTTTTTGTGAATTGTGTGAAATATATAACTGGGACTTCATGCTTGCGAGAGGCAGGAATAGTCGACTAAAGTTGCCCCGTGCAGATAATTGCCTCTGCTTCCACTCTCCTAATCTTCCTCTGGTACTGAAAGGGGATCCCATTTCACGTACACACATGTGCACACACAACACACACACACACACAAATAATACTGTGTAACATTTATGTATATAGTATATGTATTTGTAACTATTTGTTGTTAAGGAAACATTGAGTCTGGAGGCATAAGAGCTTTTTGTTTCTAGTTTCCATCGAATTCTCTGTTCACAGAGAAGTTAGTGAATTTTCTAACACAGTGTTAGTAAATGTAGACTAGCTTTACCTTATTTGAGGATTTTTGGGAAGTTGCATATGTGCACACACTTTCTTTGCACACCTGTTAACTAATCAGTGGATGTTATATATGCTTGTTTTTATTTGTGCCTCATTTCCCCTCCTTCTTGAAGTCTTGAGGGTACAATAGGTACCATAATTAACTTTGTAGATGGGCACTGTTGAAAAGTATGGCAGACCCGAACATGTTGCCATAATATGCTGTTGAGGATGACGCTGAAGTAAATATGCTAAGGAATCTAGAAAAGAAAGAACTCCAGAACAGTGTGGATTGAAATGTGACCTCAAGCCTACACCACGAACAGAAAGAAAGGGAAAATAACATTAAGTAAAAGACAAAGGAAGCTACTAATTGCTTTTGTTTCTCTCTGTACTATACTCTTTCGTACGCCTCCTGCTTCCAGGTCAAGACTAATAAAATTCACACTTTTAAACTACATTATACGTTAAATGGATTGGCCTGAGAATATATCTACCATTTGTAAATATATATATGACTGCCTGCACTTCCTTATAAAAATTAAACCCTTTAAATCCCACTTTCTAGTTTTTTTTTTTTTTAATTTCTTGGTTCTTCGACAGTATAATATGGATAATAGAGAATATGGAATCACCAATCAATTCTGTTTCTCCTTTTCTCTTTGTAATATAGAATGGTGATGTTATTCTATAAGATTCTTTCTTAGAATAAAATATTGTCATCTAATTTAACTTGGAAAATCTCATTTGTTATAAAATGAATTGTTTTAAGTATATATATATATATACACACGCATATATATATACATATATATATATATATATATTTTAAGATTTTGTTTATTTGAGAGAGAGAGAGAGCACGAGGTGGGGGGAGGGTCAGAGGGAGAAGCAGACTCTCTGCTGAGCAGGAAACCCAATGCAGGACTGATCCTGGGACTCCAGGATCATGACCTGAGCTAAAGGCAGGTGCCCAACCAACTGAGCCACCCAGGTGACCTAAAATATATTTTAATATAAATTATCAGCAATATTTAATGCCTCTTAACAATATGTTATTCTGACTAGAGGGACTTTCCTAGGATATGTTTGTGTCTATTGTATTGGGTGTAATTGTGACTTTGCAAATATATGTGTACACATGCATGATTAGGGATACTAAATATTTTTTATTAAAATTATTGAGTCCAACAGGGAAAGCATTGTTTTAATTAAAAAAAATAAATACAATAGAACCTACTTCAGGCTAAAATATATTAAATTCTTCAACAGAATCAGTTCAGTGACAGTTTAACTTGTAATCAACCTCTTTCTATGCTGACAGAAACCAGAGCAACCAACTACATCTTATCAAAGACAACTTTTTCTTAGTTACCCTTATCATTTTCTTTTCTAAATGCATTTTTCCCTATAAGTAGCTAGAACACTTCCCATCTGGTTTATTATCATCTGAAAATGAATTCATGGCTTCTTCTTTACCCAAGAATTTAGAGAAGTCATAAGGAATATCTACGTAAATCATGTCCTATAAAAATAATGGCCAATATTATTTTCCTCTTGAGCTATATCAAGTAGAGGCACTGGTTTTGTTAAATAATATTATAGATGCAAGCATTTTATTCTTTACCATATTTGTCAATATAACAATAAACTACAGAGTATTCCTAAATTGGAGAACACTGGATTTTAATGACCCCTAATGTCAATCCTCTGCCATAGTATATAAAAGATAGTAGCCATGAGTCTTTTCTAGGCATTTATACAAACATTTTCCTTTTGAAGCTTAGTAATGTTTAGAAGTTAAAAGGTTTTGCCACTTGTGAAAATTATACCTGTTTCTTTCTTCAGTCCCAGTTTTTCCATTAAACTTCTGAATTTAAAAAGTAGAAAACAGTATTACGTATTGATTTTAAAGACACCTTCAAGGAAATATGAAGTGGATCTCATAAAGTAAATGGAATTTTAAAACTTCCTTAGAGAATCCAGAGATAAAGTTACAGTAGTTACACAATAACCATGTGATTTCTTTCCAACAGATAATCCCATTGCATTTTGCAAAGTGATTCCTTTTCATTTCTGTTGGCTCTTCCTTGGAAACCTTTCGTTTCCTTTTCTCTTACCTGAGCCCTGTTGTTTCTTACCTGGAGCATCATTGACCTTCTCTTCGTCTTCTCCCTCTTTTTAGTGTCTTCTCTTGCCAATTCATAGAATACTTACTTTACCCAAAATTTGGATTTATTTTCTTAGTTTCTTACCTTAGAGGAAGACTTTAGAAGCTTCACTTTCTCCAGAAAAACACTGAGCTACTAGAATTTATCATTGAACTATTTAGCAAAATCTACTTCCAAATCTGATCTCTTTTCTTCCTGTGTATGTCTGTCTGCCTATCCAGTTCACGTCCACTCCCTTCATTAAATATCACCAGTATGTGAGGCACTACTCATAGTCAGGTTTTGGGGGATATAGAGATGAGTAGGGCAATAGCCTTGCTCTTGAGAAGCATGGTTTAGACCAGAAATCACAATCAGAACAGAAATGCAGACTCTTGAGGAAGCACAGAGGAAGGACACATTTCTAAAATAGATGAATGCCATCAACATCCCTGTCAACCCTTTTGGTGGGCTTTTAATAAATCACTTGCATCTTCTTATCCCTTCGAATCAAATAGTACCAGACCTCAGGAAAGGGTCCGATGAGCTTACTCTGTGTGAGTGTGAAGTTTCTGACGGCACCCTGTCCTCTAATGTTTGCATCTTATACTTTTCCTGATTGGTGAATAATTTGGCTCTACTAAACAAATTTTCCAATGAGTTTACCAGTGAAAGAAATATTTATAAAGAGAGAAGGACTACGAGGGTCAATTATTACATTTTACCACTTTTTGTGTAGGCTTATGAAAATTCATAACGACCACACAAATGAGAACAAACAGAAGCTATAATTTTGGAACTGATATAGCAAGGAATCAGACACAATCACTTGCATTTGGCAGCAACACAAAGGCAGGCAAAGCATGGGAAAGCTTTATAGTAGAAAAAAGGGAAGGCTTCAGATTTGCTCTAATTGGAGAATGTTGCTCAGGGATGTTGGGGATGGCTAACTAGAGGCAGGACATCCTATGCCGTGGAGTTGAGGAGCATACTTAGCTTTCTCTGGTTGGTCATGAGTTGGAAGCAGGGTAGGTGGGGGGATGACCAACATAGGGAATTTGCTAGTCATTGACCAAATCTTGACCAAGTCCTGATCTCTCTGTGAGAATTGCCACAAAGGTGTAGTTTGATCTGCCAGGCCAGTTGCTCCAAAAGCTGTGGGTCAAAGTTCTCTTTGCCATATACAGTCTGCCAATTGTCCACTTATATATTCACTCTCCCAGACTTGAGTAATACCTGTTTTGTATTCCTGTCGTCACATGGTGAAATTTTAACAAAAAAAATTACTTGGTGAACTAATTAATACATAATTCTCGAACTACCTGACTTTGGCCATGTTAGCATGAGGTTCTTATCAAACCTGGCACCCTTATTAACTACCCTGTTTCAAGGAGAGACACAAATTAATCTCTGTATTGAAGAGCAGTAGTACTTTGTCAAGTCAAATGTGGAAATGTTTCCAATTTTATAGAGAACATATGTGAAATAGTAACTCAGAGAGCGTTTTTGCAGTCTGGTCTTGGAAGACCGATGCTGATGTCGAGTGAGTTACGTAATAGGTCAGTGATCATGCATCAGCTGGAACATCTTAATGGCAGGTCTTCAATGTGCTTCGTTTGTTAATATCTCTCAGGTGCAGATTTATGTTATTCACACATAATTACAGAAATAATGAAAAAAACTGAAGTGTAAATGTGTGTTAAACTGAGATATATTACTCTTGTCAGTATTGATTGGACATTCATGTACCTGCTTTGTGTCTCTCCCTGCAAGAAATCACATGAAGTCAAAGCAAAATCAGAATTGGGTTTGAGAACATGTCAGTATACCAGATATGTCCCAGATACCTATTTCCTAGCACAAAGATAGTCTGATGAACCCATCTCGAAGTGGACAATAGTTTCCTTGGGCCAGAATAAATTTTCCCCTGGACTGTATTTCTATGTTCAACACTTGCTTAAGTGATTTTATTTTTTTTTTTTACAGATTCCTCCTGTTATAATTTTTTTATTGTCAAAATCTTTTTTTAAAATTTATTTAAATGAATGTTTATATTTTTTAAATATTATATTTGTTTGAGAGAGAGAGGGAGAGAGAATGGGTGGTGGGGAGGGGCAGAGGGAGAGGGAGAAGCAGGCTCCTGCTGAGCAGGGAGCCCAGCTCCGGACTCATCCCAAGACCCTGTGATCAAGACCTGAGCTGAAGGCAGATGCTTAACTGACTGAGCCACCCAGGCACCCATGTCAAAATCTTTCTTGGGGTTATTTTAAGATTTCTTTGATTAAAATGTGTTTGGGTGGGGGTGCTTGGGTGGTTCAGTCGGTTAAGCATCTGACTTTGGCTCAGGTCATGATCCCAGGGTCCTGAGTTCAAGCTGGAGGTAGGACTCCCTGCTCAGCGGGGAGCCTGCTTCTCCCTCTTCCTGCAGCTCCCCCTGCTTGTGCTCTCTTTCTCTCTGTCAAATGAATAAATAAAATCTTAATAAAATAAAATAAAATAAAATAAAATTTGTCTTAGATTACTATCTTTCCAGTGGCAATGTAGCCCTTTCTTTGGTTTGATGTTTTTCACTTTCCTACCCTATTTCCATGTTTCACTCTACCATTCTTAATCCTTTTCTGCAGTTTTAGAGGTAAACTCCTTGAAAACTGTCTAAAATCACCTGTTTCTAGTGCCGACAGTTTTTGCTTTGCCATTTGTCCCAAGTCTGTTATATTTTATTGTTGTTAAAGTCACAAAGGAATTTTTCATGGGTATATCTATGAGACAGATTTTGGTCCTAATTTTTCTTGACATTGCTGAACATGTGATTCCTCCGAAGACCTCTTATCCCAGTCTATGCACAGTAGCGGCAGGTTTCATACATGAGAAAGAGCCTTATTCTTTAAATTACAGGAACTGGAATGAATAAAGAAAGACTTTGTATTTGGAATGTGGGCTCTCCTGTCTCAAAAGCTTATTAACATTTGTAGCCCTGAGAGGCTGGAGAAAATGCAGCCAAACAAAAAGAGAGAAGAAAGGAAGGGAAGGGAGGGGAGGGAGGAGAAGGGGAGGGGAGGGGAGAAGGAAGGAAGGAAGGAAGGAAGGAAGGAAGGAAGGAGGAGGGAGGGAGGAGGGAGGGAGGGAGGAAGGAAAAAAAGAAAGAGAAGAAGGGGAGGTTCAGAGAAGTTTCAGAATATTCTTCCTAGATTTTTTCCTGGAAGGTTAAGCTAAATAAGAGGACTAACTCTAGGGTTGGTGGCTGCTGCCATGATTAGAAATGTTTCCCATAGACACATGTGGGAAAGAAATGGTAGAGGATTCCATAAGTGGTTTCTTTCTAAGGAAAAGAGATAGGAAATCTGATAGGGTGTTACAGAAATGAGAGAGGGCTGAATCCTGTGAGTTGTATATTTAAATAAATACTTGACTAATATACAAATTCTCAAGTAGTCAAGAAAATATAAATTAAAATAATAATGAGACACCATTTCCCACTTCTTTGAGAATAATTACAACAGGAATATATTGCCACAGGGGATGTCAGCATTATGGCGCTGTGATACATTATCTTGGAAATGTAAATTGTTACACTTTGTAAATAGCTTTTCAATAATACACTTTACAACTAAAAGTGTATTTATTTCAACCAAAATTGCACTCCTGGGAATCTGTCCTATATAAATATTAGCCCATGTACTTGAAGATCTGTGTACCAAAACATTATTTATAGTAGCAAATAGAATCAAATTAATACCCATCAGGGGAGAATAGCTGAATAAATGATGATACATCTAGTGATAATATTCAAAATACAAAATATAAAAACAAGTAAAGGAATATAAACTTATATAAATATTTCAAAATTAAATATATGCATTTTTATTAAATAAGAGATATATGACAAAACTGCTTATCAAATGGTATGTTAGTGCAAAGTATTCATCAAATCATTTCAATAATCTCAAGTCTTTATAGATTTAAAAAAATTTTTAAAGATTTATGTATTTGAGAAAGAGAGCAGATGTGCTTGCAGGTGGGGATGGACAGAGGGAGAGGGAGAGAGAATCTGAAGCAGACCCTGCACTGAGCACAGAACCCACCACAGGGTTTAATCTCAGGACCCTGAGATCATGACCTGAGCCAAAACTGAGAATCTGGCGCTTAACTGACTGTGCCACCCAGGCGACCCTATTTGTAGATTTAAAAAAAAATAAATTGAATATTTATTTGAGGTGAATGTCCTTAATTAAATACTGCTCTGTATCGGACTGTAATCTGATATAAGAAACTGCACTCACGTTTTTAATGATGTGACAATAAATTGGTTGCCATTTGTTACATCAAATTGCTCTCAAAATTAATGAAGATTCTTTCACCTTCTGTTAACAATTGTATTAAAATAATTTGACCCTTTGATGATGTAACTTACATATTTAGTACCTCCATTATGAACCTGTTCACAGTTAATGGGAATGTCCGTTTACCCACATAAAGCATATATATGCTGAAATGTAAGAGTGCAGACTCTTGCCAAGCCACACCTCTACCATTAACTTTGACCCCTCTGCTTCTATTTCTTTATATGTGCAATGAAGATGACAGCCTGCTTTCATGGTTTTCAAGTAAGATAATTTAACTTCAGCATGGTGCCTGGCTCAGGCTGCATTAACTTGGTATTTGTCCTCGTTCTGGTGGGCTGTCAGTATATTTTAATAACCTCTCCAAAGACCTCTTCTTTGGGAATGGAATTTAATAGTGACAAGTCATCTCTGACTCCCATGACAACTTCCAGATACAGGAGTGTCTCCCATGCCTGGAAGGCTTACAGCACCCACTCACTTGCTTTCCCTTTTCCTTTTGTCTTTCTTAAAAGTCCAGCAGGTAGTTTCAGTGAAACAACCCATGACGGGTAACACCAGGGAGCCCTTGACCCCTGGTGGGTGCTGATGTTTTAGGGGGATACATGGGTATTGCTCACTATGGTGCCAGCACACTGTTAGACTCACTGTCTCCAAACATGAGACTTTGGCACATTCTGCACAGAGGGAAATTAAGGACCCAGGTGGCTGCATGGGGCACATGGTGGGTTGATGGTCAGATGCGGGATCTTGAAAGAGGGGCCAAGTAAGCACTGGATGTGTGGGGGAAGTTGAGGACCAGTAGGACTAGAAGTTTTAACTGACTTTTTGGCTGCACTGAAGATCTCTGCTGGAAAAATCCATACTATGGTAAAAAAGAATTTGGAAATTACGTTTTCTGTCTATCTGTCATCTGTCATCTCCTATCTACCTCTCTATCTATATGTACCCTTATATATGTGCATAAACAATATATGTGAAAAGAGACTCATTCATTCAGTACAATTAAATTTCAAGCAATTTTCATTTTCTTCATAATGAATTTCAGAAAATTTACTCTTTCAGTAAGCACAGATGGTTTGTATGATATCAAAGAGCACAAATGTTAACAGAAATCAAAAGCCCAGTCCCTTTTTTCCTGGAGCGAATGAAGCTGCCCATCCTTAGATGGGCCTTGTGGCTTCCTACAGTGAGTGCCTCAGAGGCATATTTAGCATTTATGAAGCAGTGACTTTGCCCAGACACTATTAAAAGGGCCCCATGCACACGTGTGGTCACTGAATTCCTACAACATCCCTAACGCTCAGATAAAAGGCTTTTACGTGCATCACCTCTTCTATCAGAAAGCGTGGAGCCAAATCACATTTTTAACAGAATTGCAGGATCTCCCAACATTATTTTTCATATGAAATAATGATTAAAAGAAAAAACTGAGAAGACATTGACATCGTTGTTTCAAAGTCAAACACTTTATACAAAATCAGTAGACAAAAACAAGTTGAAAAATATATATAGTTAATATGAAAATCAAAGATGTGATTTCTAATCTCTAATACCTCAAGTTAAAAAGAAAAAAAAATCAGTAATCTGATAGCATAGAGATAAAATCAATGGAAAGAAATATAATATAGTAATTATATCTCTGGCCTCTGAGTTCACACTATGTTAAATTTTGGTCATTCAAAATGCAGATTTTATCATAGTTACACTATAAATAAAAATTTGATCCATAATAAAATGGTCTAATGCACTAGATTATTTTGAAAGCTAAATAAAACAGTCTACATTTTAAAAATATTTATTTTGCATTGCCTGAAATGCAGTTCTTTAGTAAGTTTTTGCAGTCCATGATCATGATTATTAACGTACAATTCAAACAACGATTACTAAGTATACCATTAAATGACTATCAAATGCATAAAAGGGAAGTTCATTGGATTTTTAATGTTATTTTTTCTATCAAATTGAGAAATAGTAATACTAACAATAATAGCACCTGGCAGGGTTAATAGTGGTTTTAATTAAACTTTCGTACCAAAACAATTTGATTCTTATACTTTAATATCTACAGATACAATAATACTATTTTAAGTGAGTTATGATACATTCCAAAGATTCGAGATATTCTCTGTTTCCCCTTAGGTCTAGAGATAAGTCATCTAAAAATAACAATGGTGGGTTTTTATCTTGGCTTCTATTTTTGTAATTATTCCCAATTTTATTTAACTCTTATGAGGTTACTATGCTGTATGTCTGCTGGGTGGTATTTACAATTGTTTTTTTTTCTCTTGGAGATACACACACACACACACACACACAACACACACACATTATCTGTTCTACATCTATATCTAGATATACGTAAGTCTGTGTATTTACATAGAAAGATAAACATACCTATCTCTCTGTATCTGTCTGTTTTGTTTTTTGATTTAGTGTCATTATTGCAATGAGTGTGAGTAGAAACCACTTCAAACCACGACAACTCATGTTGCCAAGTGAACAGTGTTCATTACCTATTGAAAGTGCTTTCTGTGCTCCCTTTCCAAGTCTCTTGTATGTTTTTTGGTGGGGGCCTGATTTTTTCCAATTGATATTTAGTTCTGTATATATTATAGGCTCAGTCCTCCGTTGATTATATGTGTTACAGACACTAACTTCCAATGTGTGGCCTATGTTTTCACTCTTTAAATGGTGATGGACAAAAATTCTAATTTAATATAGTCCAGTTTATCTGTGACATTAATGATTAAGGTTTTTTATGTGAGATTTAAGTAGTGCTTAAGAAACTCTAAGTTAGGGGCGCCTGGGTGGCACAGTGGTTGGGCATCTGCCTTTGGCTCAGGGCGTGATCCCGGCGTTATGGGATCGAGCCCCACATCAGGCTCCTCTGCTGTGAGCCTGCTTCTTCCTCTCCCACTCCCCCTGCTTGTGTTCCCTCTCTCGCTGGCTGTGTCTATCTCTGTCGAATAAATAAATAAAATCTTAAAAAAAAAAAGAAACTCTAAGGTAATTTCTTAAATTTTCTATGTAATCCACATGATTGTGTTACTTTCCATAGTGAAATTAATGATCTATCTGGAAATAATTTTTGTAGAGTTTGAGTAGTATACCAGTTTCTTTTTCATTCCTTCTTCTCCTTTTGAACTTGAACATGAGATTGAACAAGACCCTCCTTTCCACACTGCTTTGTGTCACGTCACATGACTATGCGTGTGTACCCGGTTCTGGGGTCTCCTGTCTATCCTGGAACCAATTTGACGTGACATTTGACTCTGTCTATCCTGGAACCAGTTCCTTATAGTATTAACGACTGTGCATTTATGATAGTCTATTGACATCTGGTGAAGTGAGATCTTTTTATTTTCATGAATGCTTTAGTTACCGTTGGCTACTCTTGGGGGAGATTACAGTATGCCTTCAATTAGCCATTTTAAATCTTGAAACCTTATCAAAATGTTATATTCACAATTTTACTGGCTTTAAAGCTAAAATTCTTCATGGTCCCTATCTTACGAAGCTGGCTGAAAAACATCTCTGATGGTAATTAGACAGATTATGTAGCTCGTCCAACCAGGACTTTTATCCATAACTGCTAATCCTTGTGTTAAATTGCATCTGATTGCAGCTGCAATTCTATAAGTATTTTGATAGTAATTATCTTTATTTTATAATATAAAATGCATTAAGGTTTAATACTTTACTGAAATATATAGATATAGAAATAGTTCTTCATTTTTAATATTGCTGCCAATACTGTTTTTTTCCCTAATTCATCAGGCAGATTTGGGGCAGGGTGGGGTTTGTAAATGGTGTTTTACTCAAAAGAGGGGAAACTGTTTTAGAGTTGTACCATAGAAAAAGGAGATTATTTTAGCTAAAACATTGTAAGATATAGATAAGGACAATTTATAGTAGATCATGAATATTATTTATCTCAGACTACAATGAAGGTACCAGAACACTCCAACATTTATTTAAACAAAGAGCTCTGCACTCCACACATGAGTAGTTCCACCTGGATGGAAAGTCAAGGGCATGGATGTGGTTTTCTGGTTTCTGAAAGAATAAGCTGGAACATTTCTTATGCATTTCTTGGTAACACAACCCTTTATCTTCTCCCATTATGCTCATTCCTTAGGCAATGCCATATTTCCCTTCAAAATATGTCAGTGGAATAATAATAAATAATAAATAAACAAATAAATAATACTAATAAAAATAATAAATAAAACTACTTAATAGAGTAATAAATCCACTTAATTTCCCAAAGTAATAAACAATAAAATATAGGTAGACTAAGAAAAGTTTAAGAAAGAGGAAACATGTTGGGGTGCCTGGGTGGCTCAGTTGGTCAAGGGTCTGCCTTTGGCTCAGGTCATTAACCCCAGGTCCTAGGATCAAGCCCCACATCAGGCTCCCTTCTAAGCAGAGAGTCTGCTTCTCCCTCTTCCCTCTCCCTATGCCCCTCTCCCACTGCCCCCCCACTCATGTGTGCTCTCCTAAATAAATAAAATCTTAAAAAAAAAAAAAGAGGACCATGTTAAAGTGAAGCATAATTAAATTATGTTTCCAGGATTTTGATTTAATTGTGACACATATCTTCAGTGAAATAGGTGCAGATCTTACGCATTTACAATGTAGCTATAATGCCAAATTTTCAAATATTATATATATGAAATAAATGCTGAGTTTATCTCATTTAATATATGAAATTACTTATTTAAAATGGAAACTTGTGTCCTCCTCTCACACCTGCTTCTAGGGACTTACATCCTCCTTCACCTGTTTCACTATATGTCCTCCCTACTGCCTGTTCTCATACTAACATTCCCGACAATTTATTTATTGATAATGTTTATTGCTTATTGTCTACCAGATCACCACCTCCCCTCTGAATTCCAAGAAAACAGGGATCATAAACTGTTCCATTCATTCATGTTGCAAATGTCTAGGAGAGAGTATTTTAGTTACACTTTTAAACACCATGCTCAGGGCAGGCCTTACAGAGGTGATATTTGGAAATTACTTGGAAGAAATAAGAAATCTGGTGAGGATGCAGAGAAAGGAGAACCCTCTTACACTGTTGGTGGGAATGCAAGCTGGTGCAGCCACTCTGGAAAACAGTATGAGATTCCTCAAAAAGTTAAAAATAGAGCTACCCTATGACCCAGCAATTGTATTAGTAGGTATTTACCCCAAAGATACAAATGAAATGATCCAAAGAGGCACATGTACCCCAATGTTTATAGCAGCAGTGTCCACAATAGCCAAACTATGGAAAGAGCTGAGATGCCCATCAACAGATGAATAGATAACGAAGATGTTATACACACACACACGCACACACACACACACACACACATATATATACATACATACATACACACACAATGGAATATTACTGAGCCATCAGAAAGGATGAATACATACCATTTACATTGACATGGATGGACCTGGAGGGTATTATGCTGAGCAAAATAAATCAATCAGAGAAAGACAATTATATGGTTTCACTCATATGTGAACTATAAGAAACAACTTAGAGGTTTCTAGGGGAAGGAAGGGAAACCAGGATGGAAAGAAATCAGAGAGGGAGACAAACCATGAGATACTCTTACATCTAGGAAACAAACTGAGGGTTGCTGGAGGGGAGGTGGGTGGGGGGATGGGGTGATTGGGTGATGAGCAATGGGTGTTATATGCAACTGATGAAGTTTTGAACTCTGCATCTGAAGCTAATGATGTACTGTATGTTGTCTAATTTAATTTAAATTTAAAAATTCATATTTGCCTTTAAAAAAATAAGCAAGGTTAGTTATGCAAATATTGAGGATAGTTAATAAGAACCAAAAAGCACAGACTTCGTGTGGGAGACTTGGATGTCGGAATGACAACAAGGATTCCGGGGACCCTGGGATATGATTAGTGAGGAGCCAGGCAAAGAGAGAGAGAAAGCAGCGTGGTGACACTGAATCTCACAGGCTCATATCATAGTTTTGTTTTTTACTCTGAGTGAAATGAGAAATATCGATGAGTTTTGAACAGAGGAATGACATGAGCTGACTTATGCTTTAATGTAAGCACTCAGTAAATATCGAATGGAATTGAACTGAATCGATTTTGAGGGGAAAAAAGCCACAGCTCTTGCAAGTTCAGCAACTTATCAGACACTGATATATAACCAAAATCAAAAAAGAATTATTGGGACATGTGTCTAGAACAATGGGAATAAAGTTAATTTATGTGAAATAGTGGCTGAAGTTTAGAATGTTGATTTTTCCTTAATGATCTAAAAGTAATTTCCCAAGAGAAATTTGGTAGAAAAGGTACACACGCACACACACACTCACCGTGTGCACACAGCTTCCTGTGGAAGGTGGAAGTGACCAGTGTTTTACAAAAGACATTTGCAATGGGGAGATAAAGTACCAAAAGCAGACCCATGTCTCCAGTAGCACTTATGGAATTCTCCTTTTCTTTTGGATTATTTAGAAGTGGATACTATTAGATGCAAGCTTTTGTTGGCCATATAGAAAATGTTTTGGTATTTTTTTAAATACAAGAGCACGGGGTGGGGGGGGGGCAGAGGGAGAGGGAGAAGCAGACTCCCTGCTGAGCATGGAGCCCAAAATGGGGCCCAATCCCAGTACCATGAGATCATGACCTGAGCTGAAGTGGACGCTAACCTGACTGAGCCACCCAGACACCCTGCTTTTTAATTTTTTAATATGAGTCTAGTTGACACACAATGTTACATTAGTTTCAGGTGTACAATAGTGATTCAACTTCTCTTTGTGCTGTGCTGTGCTCACCACAAGTGTAGCTACCATCTGTCACCATACAACACTTTTAATGCCTACTTTTAATTCATTTTTAGGAAACAGCTTATAGACTCTACCAGCCTTCACTGCTGTATGCAGTGGCAGCTGCTAGCTATTCCCAGAGCAGTACTGGAATTAACAATGACACTAGTACAGTGTATCAACAAGGAGATAAACAAAAACAGAACATGCTTCTATTAGGGACACTACTGAGAAAAATCAATGTTTTCCTGAAGGAAAAAAAAAAAAAAAGACATGACAATGGAGGAAGAGAGTTTCCTTTCAGGTTTCTCAGAGAGCATTTAGCCTGAAACTAAACTATAGATGCTCCTGACTTATGATGGTTTGACTTAAGATTTTTTGACTTTACAGTGGTTTGAAAGCAATATATGTTCAGTAGAAAGTGTACTTGAAATTTTGAATCTGGATCCTTTCCTGGCCTAGCAATATATGCAATAGGATCTTCTCTTGTGATGCTGGGCAAGAGCCACAGCCCCTAGTCAGCCAGTGATCACAAGGGTCAACAGCCAATACACTGACAACCATTCTGCAGCCACACAACCATCTATTTTGTACTTTCATTACAGTATTCAGTACATCACATGAGATGGTTGACACTTTATTTTCAAATGGGCTGTGTATTAGATGGTTTTGCCCACCTGTAGACTAATATAAGTGTTCTGAGCACATTTAAGGTAGACTAGGTTAAGCTATGTTGTTCAGTAGGTTTTGTGTATTAAATATGTTTTCAGTTTACAGTATTTTCAACTTAGGATGGGTTTTTTGGGACACCACAAATTGAAGAAGACTTTTGCATAATTACAAAAGCTTAAGCATTTTAAGTGTAACCTGTGAAAGACCAGAAGAAGAAAGTAACAAAAAGTACACAGGAGAAATCTGAATTATCAGAGACAAATGGACATACTCTTTTGTAAATTATTTTGAGGTTATAAAGAAGTCCTTTAGGAAAATCAACAAATACTGATTTTAATAATAGGGAATTTGAGGATAGTTTGCGAATTTTGTGATTTCACTCATTTACTCAGAAATTCATATTAATAGGACATGTTGAAACTTTACTTCTGTCAATACTATATAAAGTAACCTGAAGCAACCCACCGACAGAGGGCAACTAGAAATGCTTGAGATATATATATATATATATTTGAAAAAAACCTGATAAATAATTCATAAATAGCATTCTTATATTAAAGGAAATTCTAGAGGCCCTTCTAAGGTATGAGAAAGTTTATACCACTTATAAGGCAATGTGTATATATATATATGAATAAATAGTGATGGCTGCATATATGTTCATATAAAGATAAATGCATTTAAAGAGTTCTGAAGTCTTTTTGCTGGACAAGGATTGATAAGAGTAAAACTTTATTTTAGACTTTGACTACTAATGAAGTGTGTTGGAAAATCTGGGTAACCATTTAAATAACTGAAAGTGTATATGTAGGACAGGGAAACAGAACAACAAAACACACACAATCAGATCAGAAAGGAAAGCATGAAAGAAGATATTTAAAAAGTAAAATACATCTGGAATCATAAAATGAAGAGGAATAGAAATTTTTAAAAATCTGTGAGCAATTACATTACATATAAATGGAATAATTCTCCAAATCATGTCTCAAATGATCAGACTTGAGTACACAAAAGAACCAAATGCTGCTTATAAGAGACACATTAAATATAAATTTTTGGACAGTTAGTCAATGACTAAAAAAAATAACATGCATATAATAATCAAAATATACCTGATATCACTGTATTAATGCCAAAAAAGAGTTTAATGACAGGATTACTGATAAGAGAGGTCATTATGATATAAGTTTTAATTCACATGGAATTTGTAGCATTACATATCTACATGCAATTAATAACATCTCCATTTCATATGATAAAAAAGAAATAAAAAGAAGTCAAATCCAAGATTTATAAGTAAATATAACCATACTTATTTCAAAAGCTGACTGAATATGAAAAATAATTATACAACGAAACAACTCACATTCCATTTTTGATAGATTTGACATACATAAAACACCACCAACAGCCCAAAATATACATTATTTTCAAAAAAACCTAAGGATTATATAAGAAACCTAATAATATGCTAGTGTCATGAAACAAATTTCAACAATTTGAAATTACTGAGTTATATAGAAAATTTACTCTGACCATAGTAGCAAGAAGTTGAAAATCAGTCATGGAAAATGAGACATTCTTTGTTTAATAATTAAGAAACAAACTTCTAAATAATTTATGGGCCAAGAAGAACCTGTAAGGGTAATTAGAATGTGTGTTAATTTAAAAATAATAAAATATATTCTTTGTGGGATGGTTTTAAAGGAGTCCCTGGAAGAAAATATAGTTTCTAAATCATAAAAGAAGAATGATCTTAGATTCCATCTCAGGAAAATAAAGAAAGAACATAATTCCACTCATATGAAATAGAAGACAGGGAATTGTAAAGTAACAAATTAATAAAGTAGACAATAACACTAAAAATGTATTTCAGTGTCCTCCTTGCCTGTGAGGACTAGATAGTGATTCTGGGTTCCCTGGCAGTTATGAGCTGGTTATTAGGTAAAACTAACAATTCAATTTTAAATAAAAATTTAACATAATAAAAATATAACAAGACTGAAAAAAAAGAACAAAGGAGATAAGGTGTATGCATAATAGGATGCCAACTGAACAAAGTCGAGGTAATTGAAGCATCAAAAAGGAAAATACCTGCAATTTGTTTAAACTTGCCAAACAGGATAGAATGCATGAGACCATACTTCTACATGAAATTTAGAGGATGCTATGAAAGCTAGTCATTGTCTGAAAACCACAAAATGAAAACGTTTTGTATTTTCTGCATGAACTGTAGCCCAGGTCTACCAAGCAGTAGATGAAGTTTGCCAGAATTGTAACATCACTATTTTATAATGAACCGCTAAATAAGGTTTCAAGGCAATAATCACAAGCAACTATTGAAATCAGTTAGGTAATAAAAGAAAAAAAATGATAGTGAATTTTTATAATGGGTGTGTTAGTCTCAAAATTCCTAAACACATTGATTTTCAGATCAATAAATAGTCACAACCAAACATTGTATGTTTACAATGTGTTATACCAGGAAGTATATAACTTGCCAAAATAAGAAATGGAATCTGATCAGGCCTCTAGATCTAACTAGCATTTTAAAATAAATATATGGGTCAGAATATAAGGAAACAAGCAGCAAGATCCCAAACTGTGTTGAAAGAAACAAAGGAAAGGAAAGGGAAAGGAAGGGAACTAAGGAAGGAAAGAAAGAAAGGGAGGGAAGGAGAGAGAAGGAGGGAGGGAGGGAGAAAAGTGGGCGTATAGACTGAAAGACTTCTATGCTTATGAACCAAACACAGTGTGAAGGTGTTTAGATTAAAATTCACATCAACTAGGGGTACCTGGTTGGCTCAGTCTGTTAAGCATCTGCCTTCAGTCACGATCTCAGGGTCCTGGGATTGAGCTCTGTGTCCAGCTCCCTGGCTCCCTGCAGACAGGGAGCCTTCTTCTCCCTCTCCTCCCAGTTTGTGCTCTCTCTTGCTCTCTCTCTCTCTCAAATAAATAAATAAAATTTTAAAAAAAAATCCACATCAACTAATCATAAAATAAGTAGGTATTTCTTTATTGGAGGAAATATATTAGGGAACACCGAAGGGAACTGAAGATTAGTTTTTATGATAATAGATCACTATTATTAACCTTTGCAGGTATAAAAATGGAATTGGGGAGTACTGCAAAATAGTCATTGGAAGGTGGGGGAGGATAGATACAATATTATTGACAATGTGTGGTTAATTGTTGAATTGGGTGATGGTTCTTCATCAATACCTTGAACCATTATCATTACTTTTACAGATGTTTAAAATGTTCAGGAAAAAAGTTTAAAATCAATGTAATTCTCTAACAGAAAAAAAAAGAAAAATCACATAGTTGTAAGTAAATTTATGATATGAAAATTCTAACTAATGAAAAAGGGGAATCATTAATCTGAAAAAAATGGACAAAAAACTATAGGAGATGGCATACTAAATGTTAAACTGTTGATGGAGATGCTTGGTCTTATTATCTGTATTTAAGTTTACTGGAGTTTCTAGATGATGTGATAAATCAAAAAGAATAAAAGAGAATATAAAATGGACAAAAATAGACAAAAAAATTAAATGTTAATCTTTGTAGACTTTTGATTGTATAGAAAATTTAAAATATTATACAAATTATTAGTTAATAAGTGAGCCAAGTAAGGTTGTCAGATACAAAATCAGTGTACAGAAATCAATGACATTTTTATACTAGAATTAACTAATGAGAAAATGTAATTTTACCATTTACAACACCATAAAATCAGATTCCTACTAATAAACACATAAATCATGTACAATTTTTTTGCTCAGAAAACTACTCAATTTGTAGGGAGAAAAAAATGAATGGATGGATGTATTGTGCTGATGGATTGGAAGACTCCATGTTTTATTTAAACAGTCAATTCTCATGAAAATGTACTCCAGAAATTTAGTGTTATTCCAAATAACAAATGTAAATTCCAGATGGTTATTTTCCCCCAAACAGAATGCAGTGTTTCCATGGCAATGAAAAGAACCGACATTAGACAAGACAATTAAAGAAGTAAAGACATGTTTTCTAGGTATCAAGAGTTCTGTGCACCTGCATCATTTAAGAGAGTCTGGTACTGACACAGGGATAGAGGGACGCAAATAATGAGACAGAGTAGGGGCTCCAGAAGGAGGCAAAGACACATAGGAACTTTATCTTGACACACATGGCCCCACAGAACAATGAGGAAAGAACACTCTTTTCAGTGCTTGATACTGATTAGTTGGAAAAATATAATTTTTGTGCTGTCTTCCTACCATACATAACATTAATTCCAAGTTGACTATAGATTTAAATTACAAAAGACCTCTAGAAAATAATACAGAAGAGAAACTTCTTGTCCTCGGGGTAAGATTTTTTTAATTATACGTTACTTCTAATATAAGAGAAATGATTGATAATTTGGAGTATATTGAAATTAAGTTTTGTTCATTAAAAGCAACTATTAAGAGAGTGATAAAGCAAAACATTAGCTGTGAGAAGATATGTGCCCACATGTATGCAATTAAAGTTGTGGCCCAGAATACATAAAGACTTCCTAAAAACCATTTTAAAAACACTGTTTAGTAAATAAAGGGACGCAAAACTTGAAGATGTACCTTGAAAAGGGAATACCCAAATGGCAAAGTGTGCAACTTCATTAATAATCAAGTAAATTAAAATTAAAGTGAAAACTGGCACTGGGAAGAGGACCATATGATGGGTAGCCCACAGTAGGATTATTTTTCCCATATTAATGATCTGTGAATGTGCCCTGTAGCATATGGGTTCATTGAAGTGTTTATAAACAGCCATATGATATTTTGCTTTTGGATGACTTATTCTGCTGTAGTGAGTAGTATAGATTTTAAGATGATACAGTTAGGGTGCTGAATGTTGTTATCTACAGTCTGAAAGGTGAGGAAGGTCTTAGCCAGGTAGCGAAGGCCATTTGGAATTAACAGAATGAATATTAAACTCAAGATGCATATCCTCCCTTTCTCCTTCCTGAGTGAAAGCATGTGACTCTTCCTCGTCATTAGGCAGAACCTTACCTTTTGGGAGAAAACAAAATGTCAGCTACATGGACCAAAAGACCCACAGGGCAAAAGTGAAATACTAGGACATCGGTGGATGGGTTATTTTTAATCCAATGCAAGACTAACTGGCTATGAATAGAAGTATATATTTGAAGTAAAGGGGGAAAGGTCAGAAACATTGTTTTTAGATAAAGAACGGAAGTGCTGTCACAGCTTCATTTCTGTCAGTTTTATGTTTCCTGGTAACATTAGCTGGTTAACCTATTTCTATAGGATGTGTAGCCTTTCTGTTGCTGTAGGATATGTGTTGTCTTTCTATGGATTTTCTGCCAGCAATTTCTAAATTCTATGCGGTTCCCACTTTCTCTTTCTCTCCCAATGTGATGTCTTTCCACCGGGCTGAAATTTTTATCAGAATAATTAACTTTAAAGTTGAGGTTTAAGATAAATGAATGATGATGATGATGATATGATACATTTTTTCTGACAATTCCTGTAGTAAGACTGTCACGCGTCCGAGTTCCTGCTCATGTTGTGGCTCAAAGCTCTGTGTCGAGTTTCCTCACCTTCTTAAAGGTCCTAGTCGAAAGCACTGAAGGAAGCAAGTACATGGCAAACTGAGATATTGCAATTAACTCTGTGTCTTTGGTGCAGTGAGTGTGAGGAGCGCAGAGAAGACTCCCACGCTTTGGGCTTGGAGTGGGGGATGGGCGAATGTTTGACCCGATGCCCCCCCACCCCGCCCCCAACACTGGCAATGAAGGTTCTGTTCAATTTGGCAAGCCTATGTGTTGTTATTTCATAGCTTTCTAATTGCGGACACATCCTTTCCTTATATACCACTATGTTCTCTGGATTCATTTCTCCGTGGTTTACATTTTATGACTTTAAACTATTTTGAGAATCACTTAGATATACTTTTCTAAGATTTTGGCAGAGGGATAAATGTCAGTTTTTCACAGTCATCCCAAATTATGGAATTAAGGAAGATGATTTTTACTTCAGATTGGGTATCAAAATGATATAAAAATATCTTAGAATAGTGATGAGTAAGCATCATTGTATAGATACTAACTATTCAATTTCTTCAAAATTGAATCATAAATTTTTAAAATCATAGATAAAGCCGTATCAATTTATGGCCTAAAGCATGCATAAAAGATAAGCAAAAATTATGCTGGCTTTTCATATTAAAAAGTCTGTATTTCACAGTCTCCACAGAGGTGTTTTTTTCTTGTTTTATCTTCGGTTTAATTTAAATGGCAAGGTGAAACTTCCTCAGTGTTCCTTTTTTCCTTCTACTTCATGAAAAGCACATTCTGTTTAATCCGTCATTTCACTGGGGTTGTTTGTTTGCTTTTTAGTATATAGTTGGCATGTCTGTACCTCCATTTCAGAGGAATGCAGAAACATTTTTCAAAGAAGAGAAAGATTTTTTTTTTTAAGAAAAGATATCTCTCATAGAGAAGGTAATTCTGAATTATTGATAGCTCATCCATTCAAAAGGGTTGACCAGGGCGACTGTGGTTGCTGTCTTTGTTCCTCTGGCTTCTGCCTTAGGCATAGCTCCTGCTAGTTGCTCTGTACCCTGCCTGAGACACCAGCCTGTTGTCTGCTCCTCTTTCCTGCAGGGCCATCTTTGAACGCTTGACTAGTTTACTGGTACAAAGCAATAACCCATACAAAACACAAAACCCAGTGAAAATATCCTCCTATGAGGGGAACTTGGCAATGGATGAATGCTGGTCATAATGATGACATGGGTAAAAGAAAAGAAACCGCCTACTAACAAGTCGTCACTGGAGTAGCTACAAAACTATTCTAAGAGTTATTTTCCTGACATGAGCAATGAATGAAATAGCTTTACAATAAGCTGTTTTCATTTTCTACCAGGTAATTACAAAATATTGAGAGAGAGAGAGAGAGAGAGAGACATAGGTAGACAGACAGGTTTTTATTTAAGGAATGAGGATTTCCTTTATTTAAATTGGGCTGCTCTGAGTTGAGGGAGGAGCGTGTATGGAAGGGAGGAGCGTGTATGGAAGGGGTGAGCAGTGAGGGATACATGGACACATAGCTTCATTTTTTAAAACAGAGATTCTGGCAGAAAATTTTCCCTAGATTGTGGACCATTTTTGCCCCATCGTTGATGTTAAAGATTAGGAGAGAATGAACACTCTTTGTCATTTTTTATTTTCCCAGATGTTCATCAATGTTCGTATTTTTCCCTTCCCAGTCATGGAGAATGGAGGAAGGCATCATATCCCTATGTCAGAGAATGATGTTATAGTGACCCAGAATCTTTCTTTTCTCTTAACCCATGAGGCTGAGGGAAAGAAAAATATGCCAAGATTCATATTTGCCAGATAGAGTCAAATGTAATTTATTCTTAGCACATCTCCGGAGTGCCCAGAACTGGTTCACCATCTCCATTGCGGTGAAGCTAACCCAATGAGAACAATCTCTCCTTTTTTTTTTTTTTCTAATATCATCTTATCCTTACCTACCTGAGATGAAGTATCTTCAACAAGTAGTTGTATTCTTGGAAAGTGAAAATATTGTTGTATTTGCTTTGCTGTTATTCTCTGTAGGATTTTTGTGTCAAGGTTTATATATTAAATGTGACTTTGTAAAGCATACTGAAGTTTCAGCTTTCCCAAGGAATTCCAATTGTGTAAGTGTTAACTGAGCATAAACAAATATTGAACTCTAGTTTGTAGCATACATGAAGAATTATGAAAGGGTGTAGTGTGACTATCTTAAAAATAAGAAGCATTAATGTATTAATATAGGATTAGATAGATATATATGCAACAAAATGATATTATTATAGAAATTAGGTAGTGTTTGTATTCATATTCACTGTATGCTTCCTACAAATTTTCTATTTCAAGGTTTTTATGATGAAATGTTGGGAAATTTAAAGTATAATGTATACCAATAATGACATGCTGCTCATTATAGATGCTTATACATGAAACACTCAATAAATTTTACTGAATCCTCATAAATCAGTGACTTTCTATAACCTTTATTTTTCTAAGTTTTTATTTAAATTCTAGGTAGTTGACATACAGTATAATATTAGTTTCAGGTGTACAATATAGTGCTTCAACACTTTTATACATCACCTGTGCCCTTCATCCCCATCACCTGATTCACCCATTCCCCAACCCACCTCCCCTCCGGTAACCATCAGTTTGTTCTCTGTAGTTAAGTGTCTGTTTCTTGGTGTATCTATTTTCCCTTTGTTCATTTTGTTTCTTAAATTCCACATATGAGTGAAATCATATGGTATTTGTCTTTCTCTGATTAACTTATTTCATTTAGTATAAAACTCTCTAGCTCCATCCACATCACTGCAAATGGCAAGATTTCATTCTTTTTAATGGCTGAATAATATTCCATTTTATATACATATATGTATATATACCAGATTTTTTTTGGCCATTCATCAGTCAGTGGACACGGGCTATTTCCAACATTTGGCTGTTGGATATAATGCTTCTAAAAACATTGAGGTGCATGTATCCTTTTAGATTAGTATTTTTGCGTTCTTCAGGGAAATGCAAATCAGAACCACAGTGGGATATCATCTCATACCTGTCAGAATGGCTAAAAACAACACAAGAAACAACAGGTGTTGGCAAGGATGCAGAAAAAGGGGAACGCTCTTGCACTGTTGGTGAGAATGCAAACCAGTACAGCCACTCTGGAAACAGTATGGAGGTTCCTCAAAATGTTGAAAATACAACTACCCTACAACCCAGCAATTGTACTACTAGGTATTTACCCAAAGAATACAAAATTCTATAACCTTCTTTAATAATATGTCTCCTGACAACTAGGAAACTGATAAGACTGTGGATTCCTTAGTGACTACTTTAGAAATGAAAAGAGGACTCCAGACTGTATGGTGAGTTCTTAAAGAACACAACTACTCTGCATGCAAACAGAAGCTTAGTCATGTAGAAGTCACTATTCTGAGGGTATTTCCCGAGGGTATTTGGGAGTAAAGCACCTGCCTGGACACTTGCGTACTCCGATTCATAAAATACTCCCTGGATTTCTGGTCCCAACCCAGTTTGGCAACAGAAGTGGAAAACTCAAATGACCTCTCAGCATGCTTCAGCATAGTTGCCTTAGTGATCTAAAAAGAGAATATTTCTTTCAAATAGTTCCTCCACATCCCACCCATTAAAAATGGAGCTTTGACTAGATAGAATTTTATTTTATTTTATTAAATATTTTTATTTATTTATTTATTTATTTATTTATTTATTTATTTATTTATTTATTTTAGAATGAAAGAGAGGAGAGGGAGGAGCAGAGGGGAAGGAGAGGAAGGGGGAAAGAATCTCAAACCCTGTCTTGAGCGTGGAGCCCCACTCGGGGCTCGATCTCATGACCCTGAGATCATGACCTGAGCTGAAACCAAGAGTCATATACTTAACCAGCTGAGCCACTGGGTGCCCCTAGATAGAATTTTTAACTATTCTAATTTTAATCGCCTTTGATTTCCAAAGAGTGTATGAGTAAAAGTGTGGAAAATGTATATTCTGATATCAGAAACAAGGTCCGATTAGGAAATTGTAACTTCTCAATTTTGGCTTAAGTTGTATATGTTTTATTATTTTATACACCCACACAGGATAATTTATAGAAAAATATATGTAGAAGGAGCAGTCAAAAAATGAATGAACACAATGACCAAGTTTTAAAGCACTTATCAGATTTTAGTTGCTAAGGAAAAGTGCCCCACTCACGTTCTGTGAATATATAAGCCGTCTTCCTCAAAGGCAGTATGGGAGAACTGGTACTGCCTCAATGCAGTCTTGGAGAGCACTAAAAAGAAATGTGCTGGCTTCAGGAGTTGTTTGTATTATGTGAGATGCCCACCAACAACTTGCATTGCTATTGCTAGGGGCTTTCAAGAGAAATGTCAGTCCTCACAGCATGTGATGAGATTTGACATATGGCATCAAAGCATCATTAAAACCACACCTGCTGCAGAAGAGGCTATGTCTTTCAAGAGATTTTCAAGCAGAAAAGGTTACACTGAAAATCCAAAAGGCTAAGGCTTATTTCTTTTCTTTGCAGACAATTAAATGCTCTTTAAAAAAAAAGTAATTGCACAAATATATTTAAGAAAAAAAATCTATCTTTGCAGCATACTGTTTTTTTCAAAATATTATGTATGTGCTACCCTAGAACATACAATATAACCTAATCCAACTTATTCGCAGCTATTGATTTCTGTGAGATAAGTTTTATAACGTAACTTACCGCACAGGGCCTAAAAATGTTATGGTCTTGCTATTTGGGCAAAATCTACTTTTTAGAACTTTTCACTTCTGTATTATGTTTTCAGTTATAAAAAGAAGGCAATATCATTTATTGAGCATTAACTACATGGCAATGGCTTACATATTTTATCTTCTGTTCTTATGTGATGATGCATTTAGATGAGGAAACTTGTCAGGGTGTTAAAATAATTTTTCCACGCTTATGTAACCCAAGTGGGCAGTGTTGGTAAAGTCCAGGTGGGTCAGATGCAAAAAGTGTATCCTTGTTTCTTTATGCTGTGCTGTCTACTAGGTTCCCAACTGGAGTATACATATCCAACAAAGGAAAATAAGTGTTGGTCTCTAAGCTAAAGTGCTTTATAATGTCGTTTGTGAGATAGAGCATGTCCATAAAAGGAAAGAAACATGAGGAAGCATGTGTTGGGCATGAGGTGGCTAGCCCTGGTGACATGGCCTGCCCCCATCACAGGGAGAGACAGCCTGGGGCTGAGACGCTCCAGAAAGGCTCCTGCGGAGCAGATGTGGCCCCACCTGCAGTCAGACGAATAGTAAGGACTTAAGTAAAAAGCACAAGAGACACAATATTAATAGGAATGCTGTGTGAAGTATATGTGGACATTTTTATCTGTAAATATGAGCAGTTTAGTAAGCCCCTGAGATGGCTTCTGTTTCTGCTACAATAGACCAAAATAGGTTACTCTTCATGCCTCCAACGCCAACAGATTGTCATGATATCAGCCAGATCTCTTATCGTAACACTTGATTGATGGAAATGGTAAATATTTTTATAATAAAATTTTCATATTATCAAATTGGCATCATTGTTCGGAAATATTTATATCTCAGTAAGGGAACAGTGTCTCCTACAAGTAGAAAGTAGTACAATTTTCCATGTGAAATCAAATTTTAATTCTATTCTCCTTGGAAAAATGAAGGATGCCTTTAAAGCTCTGTCTGAAAGAGCAAATATGGACTATGTAGTAAAAGGACAATTGCAATATCAGCCCAATGAAATGCATACCCCAAATCCCGCATTTCAGAACACATGTAAAGGAAACACTATCACTGAATCATTTAAAGTAATTCGAGGACACACACAGTTTAATTTTACCAAGTATTTCATCATTTAAAAATAAAATCAGAATGTTTACTGTGTGCAGATAATGTGCTAACTACCAAGCATAAAATGATGAGTGAAAACAAACACATTGCCTGCTTATGGGTGAAAGTGAAGGGGGGTGATGGATATTCTGTGTTAAAATCCCATAAGGACATGTAAAATTTAAAACTGTAAAATCCTCTATAAGGATTATAAAAACATACAAGAGAGGCTCCTGAATCCATGTGGGTCTGATGTGATTTAAATAAAGTGAAATTCAAGAAAAACTGGTTCTGGAGAGAGAAAGCATTCATCAGGTCCCTGATTCATGATGGAGAACCAAATAGTTAAAGAAATGAAGGCCAGTCTTTGTGGAGGAAGAGAGTGTGATGGGAAATGGAGCAAATGTTATTTTGGCTGAAGAGGTGGGCGGGTTGAAAGTGTTACAATTACATTTTCTTTCAAATGGGTGGACAGTATGATCACATTTTATTTTTTCAAGCAATCACTCTGTCTCAAGTATGGAGAATGAACTGGGGAGTGGGGATGACAAAGGGGTAATTTTGTTGCTGGAGGTAAGAGGTGACAGCTAATTGACTGCCTGGGGGATGGCAGGGGTGGGGAGGTGTTGGGTTCAAGGGCTGGAAGCGGGGCTTCCGCTCCCCGAGGAGTTGGCCAAGTATGTGCACCTGGTGTATCCCTCTCAGACACAGCAGTAGGGGAAGTGGCATGGAACTGGGGCGGCAAATGTAGGGGAGCTCTGGGGAGACAGAGAGGAGGTGAGCTGGTGTGGGAAGGACGTCATGGCAGTTTGAACAGAGATCGGTGGCCCAGGGACGAGATGGTTGTGAGGCGTGAGTTTGCCTGACTTGTGTTTTTCTTTCCTCTCCTCTGCACTGACCTGGATGGAACTTTGTCTATCACGAAAGAGAATGGAAAAACACAGCGTGCATGCCTATCTCTGTTCTGCCAAGGCAGCAGTCCCAGTGACTACTGGAGTGGGGTGTGGATAGCCTCTAATGCAGAGGCCGCTGTGTGCCCCTCCCTCCTAGCTGCCTCTCCACACTGCACAGGCCCTTCAGAGAAAGACAGGGCTTGAGGTGCAGTGCCATGCACCATTGTTGAGTGCAGTAAGAGGACAAAGGCAAGAGACAGACTCTAGGGACAGTATCACCTTTGATGGAGGACGGACGACCAGAAATCAAAGTCACCAAACAAACCTTGGCTATGGCGCTATATACCCCTTCTTCCCTGGGACACCATTCCTAGAATCTTAAATTCATATAGAATGACAAAAATCAAGAAAATGAGATTTGTCTTTCCCCATTACCCCAGCCTCTACCACCACCCCTTGGAATACCTAAACAGCCAGTATATCTGATTCCTAAAACAGGAAAATAAGATCTCTCGCACATACACACACTATTCAAAACCTGCTTAAAGGGACATAATATGTTGTAAACTCAGAGAATTTAGCTGAAATTTAATTGAAAACACTACCTTATGTAGTAAAAAAATGAAAATAGGTATTTTTTCTGCAAAAAATCATAGGAAAAATAAAATTCATAGCGCAAACTTGGCAGCACTCAGGGAGGAAGTCTTTAGAGATATTGGATATTTCTGGTTGCTGAGATAAATTTATCTTCCTTGGAGTCAAATATACTTGGATATTTTATCTGGATGCCTGTAAAAATTTGAATTGTGTACTTACCCCTCCCCTGCCAACATTTTCCCATTCTGGGTTTAAAATTACTAAAGAGAATTCTGATAATTTGTCTACATAGGTAGTTTTAATGGAGAGAATGAGCTGGAAAAATACTATGACTGGTTTCTTGTTAAGTCTATTTATCTTTGTAACAGATTGAAAGGCATTTTCAATTTAGACATCAATCTCAGAGTCTTGGCTAATGTGACTCTCTCCTTAAGAGAGAGGCAAAAGTGCAGATGCTATCAAGTTCTTCTGCTCTCTGAAATAAGGCCAGGTTATGGCTCCCAGCAAATTAATTTAGGTGATTGCTTCATTGCAGCTGTCCTGGGAGACAGCCATCCCTTTTCCCTACCCCCTCATTGACATCCACTGGCATTGGAATACACAGCATATCTTCCCCATCTTCATGCAAGAAGTAATGACTAAGCAATACTTAGGGAACAAATGTTTCTTCTAAGTAAGTTATTCACCTAAAATTATCCAGACTATTGTAGCCAACATCATTTAAGAAGAGTAATTAAAATAAAATGAGGTTGACTAATTTGATCAATCTCTTAAAAATTAATTGCTCTACTATAAAGAAAACATTTGAGTTTACTAATATTTTTTTATCATTAAGAAATATATTGTTGAATTATACTTCTGGCCAAGATGGAGTATTAGAGACTGAATTTACTGTTCTTCCTGAAACAACCTAAAGCAATAGAAAAAAAAGTCTAAAAGAAATGCAATAACCATCTCCATCACACTGAACATCAGGCAACAAAGGACGGTTATCCCTGAGAAGCAGAAAACGAAGAAGACAAACCCTCGAGTTGCCCTAGCTGACAGCCTTGAGAGGGTCTCCTGCTGTAAAGACAGAGGGTGTGTTAGTTTTCTGGGGCAGCTGCAGCACAGTGCCACAGAATTAATGGCTGAAAACAATTCAGATGTATTATCTTACAGTTCAACATGTTAGGAGGCCACCGTGGGTTGTAATGAACTATATGAAGTTGGCAGAAGATCTGCATTTCTTTCTGGAGGTTGTAGTGGAGAATTTGTTTTTTGCTTTTCCAGCTTCTAGAAGCTTCCCACTTTCCTTGGCTTGTGTCCTTTCTTCTCCATCTTCAAGGTCGGTGCCAACATGCAATTCCTTCTCAAATTGCATGTCTCTGGCCCTCTTTTCTGACTTCATCTCCTTCTGTGGTCCTTGTCCTTACCTTGGTCCCATGCAGAAAATCCAGAATATTATAAAGCCAGATGTTTGACAACCTTCCTTCCATATGCAATCCTAAATCTCCTCCTATGAAGGTAATAAATGTATAGGTAAATAGATACTCATTTAAATTCCTTTAAGAGGTAATTTATTTTTTAAAACAAACATAATAATAGTGAAGAGTGGGTTTTGTAACATGGAAAAGTGAAATGTGGGTCAATAATAGGATAAAGGCTAGGGCAGCACGCATGGAAGTCATCAGACTCCACTGTAAGTTATAAGTTCTGCTGTGGGATTCTTACACACTGCATTAGTAGTAGAGACATTTGAAGGCAGACCGCTAAGTTAAAGATGCATGTTCTAATCTCTCCCTGCAAAGAGAAGAATGTGAGGCAATATGTTGCCCTTTTACCATGAATTAATAAATTCACTTTTACACTAATGATTTTTTTTTAGTTTATCCATCTTTCAGAGTAACATCTATTCTTGGTTGAGTAAGACCATAACAATGAATTTATTAAGGGAACAGATGTTCAACTTGTGAAACATCTAGTAGAAGGCCTACAATCCGATAGCTTTATAATTTGTACTTCCCTTTCCTTCCCTTCTTTTCCCTCTTCTCTCGCTTTTCCATGTTATTATCCCCATCACTATCGTGAATAGCACATCTCCCCTGGCAATGCATCATCTGCGCAGGCCCATGTCTCATTGCTTTACTGCTATGTACCCATATCCTGGCTTTTCATAGTTTTCCAATAAATATTTGAATTGGCTTTTATGCTTGCATCTTATTACTTCCAGACTAGTGGCTTACTAAACTCCTTCATTTATTTCAAAATATGAACATCTAATTCACGTTTGACAATGTAAAAGTCAGGGCGATCAGTTAACATTTTTTCATCCACTTAACCTACACCTCTTCCCTGATGGAGGTGTTTCCCCCTTGCTTGTGACAATGAAGTGTGGGGAAAGGGCTTTCCATTTTTTTAAATCAAGATAGGCACATAGTCGCTCTGGAGATTGTCTCATCACAGCTCAGCTGAGGACACTGGGCTTGTTGGCGGAAAGGAAATAATCACCCCTCTGGTTAGCTGCCTTCCTCCTTCATATCCACTCCACCAAAATCATCTCTATGACACTCCGGAAGTTCCTTTTCCTAAGTTGTTCTCTCCTATTTCCCCATGGTTCCTCTTTCTTTTTGCTGCTTTACCTTTGCTGAGGTTCCTTTTTTGACTTAAGAACAGAACTCCGGTGTGGATCAAGGAAGTCCTCTTTCGTTTCAAGTGTAATCACTCTGTAGAGGAAATGGGAGACTGGAATCTAAGAAATCTCCCATTCTGGGTATTAAATAATTTCGTCTACATCTGAAGATGAGAGATTATTTATAATTTGGTAGAGTTATTGTCATGTCAAAGTTGTATGCCTGTTGTTCTCAGACATTATTTTCTGAAAACCACTTGTCCCATATTAGGCTCCAAATAAAAGAACAAAGTCCGTGTTCATTACCTTCGTAATTAAGGTTACAGGTTCAGTCCGTCCTTCATGATCTTGGCTTTGTCCTGCAGTGTAGGTGGTAAAATCAGAGAAAAGGGTCGCTATTGAGAAGAGATAGCATTCTGGCCCCTACTCCCCTCCATTCTATGATTTCCAATCTTTTTATAAGCATTACTGACAAGCATTTTTCCTTAGTTTTATCAGAGAGTGTTTCTCCACTTTCCTACTCAAAATAAATAACTAGTTTATGCCTTTTCATACATGTTCCCCAAATCTATTTTTTAAGAATGATTTTTCCTTCTCATGATATAATTTCATCACAGTCTTAAATCCTAGTGTATCTGCCCTTCCAGAAAACTCGTGAATTCTCCATTCAACTTAGTAGTCTGTCCCTTTTGTAGTAGTAGTCCCTTTTGTGACCAATTGTCCTTTGAAGTCTCTTCATAAGAGATTCTTTCTTTATTAGTGTGTTTTCTTGGTGCACATGATTGAGCCACCACTTCAGATGCTCATTTGAAACAAGATTATCAACCCAGGCCCCATGTAGTCCTTAATGGTTTTTTTAGTTTGTTTGTTTTTGTTTTTTTTCCTGGAATCTAACATCCTTCTCTTAACCAAGTTAACCAAGCCTAACATTCGTCAAAAGATGTACTGAGAAAGAGAATGAGACTTGTTAACAGCATTCCCATCAACCAAAGAAAAAGTGAAAAAAAGCACCATGTTTTTAGGTTGTAGTTTATCATGCATGATATATAATGCATTTTAGCTCATGAAACACATTTATCTAAATATATTGTAATAAGAAATATTATTATGTATTTAAAATTCTCTCAATGTAAAGATAATAGATTCAGACGGCCTGGATATAATGCCTCTATTTCAATCATGGCAGATATTTCATTTTTATGTAATTTCTTTCCCTTCAAGATACTACAATTGAAAATAAAATGAGTGGGTGACAGGTGTTTCTCCTTTACTCTCCCATGCTCCTTTGCCACTCCAGCTGAGAGATCTCATAAAAATGTCAGCTCTCCACTGGCAAAGCACGCTGCACCTGTTTGCCATGTGCTTAGTGACTACTAACATTTATATATCGCTGTATTCCAAGTCAAATAAATTGATAGAATGCAACTTGAAAACGCAGCATGTTGCATCTCTAATGCTTTTTAAATAGAAATGTTTTCTCTCACAATCTTAATGCAAAAGAGCCATTCCCTATTCCATTCAGTAAAAACATGGCCACTTTGATATTCAATTTAATTTGGAAAATGGTGCTGAAAAATATTAGAATAAGATATATGCACCTATCCAGACAAAGTCTCTCTAATCTACTTCAGAATTGCTTACTAATGTCATGGAATATGCTAAGCCGG
This sequence comes from Ursus maritimus, assembly GCF_017311325.1. NCBI lineage: Eukaryota > Metazoa > Chordata > Mammalia > Carnivora > Ursidae > Ursus > Ursus maritimus. The sequence continues at coordinate 6,650,135 of NW_024424230.1, read as the reverse complement.
CCGAGATTTCATTCTCTACTAAAGCTTGCACGAGTTAATAATTTGTCAATTTATGCAATTTCCATTAGAGATGTAAAAAGCTGCAGTGATGGCAAGAAGTAGTATTAGCACACTGACGTGTATAAGTGGTGCTTTGGCCAGGCCTTCCATTTCCATGAAAACTTGTACTATACTTGCCATCTGAGGTGGTTTTGTGTGTGTTTTTGCCCCAGCTTGCTTTCACATAACAAATATATGCTCAACTTGTCAAAATAAAATGAGGAAAAAAAAAAAAAAAAACTTCTAAATTGTCCTTTAGAAAAAAACTATACTTGGGGGCACGTGGGTGGTGCAGTCGTCAAGCGTCTGCCTTCGGTTCAGGGCATGATCTCGGCGTTCTGGGATCAAGTCCCACATCGGGCTCCTCTGCTGGGAGCCTGCTTCTTCCTCTCCCACTCCCCTGCTGTGTTCCCTCTTTCGCTGGCTGTCTCTCTGCCACATAAATAAATAAAAATAAAAATCTTTAAAAAAAAACACAAAACTATACTTTTCCGTAATAATATAGATTTCTAAAAACTAATGAATGACAATGAGATGAATTTAATGGAATCTATTGTTTTAAATACATGCTTTACACTCATATTTTAAATCCACGTTTAATCTTTCTCAAAGATCACTGGAAAACTTTTCGCTTAAGGGATTCCAGAGTAGGGCTGCTAACTGCATTTCGTATGTCTCATGCCATGTTTTTCTTACGTTAGGATGCGTGAGTTTCCTTTGCTGTCTTTTTTGGTTTTGTTTTTAACGAATCTTGAGACCGTCTCTCCACGTCCATGTAGGCATCCTTACCAAGGTCTTGGCAGAGAACACAGATGTACAAGACCGTAGTGGCCCGAAACGTAAAATAAACAGAGCATGCTCATGAATGATCCTGCTGTCTCTAACGAGACACGTGCTAATTAGCATGTCCATGAAGGGAGAGATATCCAGCATAGACAAGTTACATCTTGTATGTCAACAGGGATGCATGAGTAATAACCTTCTGGAGATAGACTTTGATATGAATCTTAAATCAAGGTCTGTATTCATGATCAGTGGAAAACAGTGTCAAGATCAGTTTACTAGCCTCTCAAACTGTATAGACTAAAACAAATTTTGTTATATTTGACCTGCAACTACAAAATGATATATGCATTATTAATATTTTTGTAATTAGCAATTACTCAGTAAATTGAATTTCTAGAAAAATTAGAACTTCAGTCACAAAGGAACTGGCTTGGGTTGTAAGAACTACCTTTAGTAGCCCTTATACTTCAAATTTTAATTAACTGTTAAGATAGAGAAGATGACGTAAAGTCAAGTAAGTGCATGAGATGTAACCCTATTAATGCACACACATTAAAGATGTATTTCATATATTGTTTTAAAAATAAATTAATAATTGATAGGACTCAGCGGTGCTTTTGAAATTATTAGATTTCTTCTAGTTAAAAATGCTTTTAGTGTTGAGAAGAAGAATCTTGACTCTAGAGATAATGAGCAAATGTTTTTAAAATAATTCTCTGTTGAGGTCTATATAAAGAGAAATTACCAGCATCAAGTGAAAGATGTATAATTTTTACGTGCTGAATGCACTTTGTATTATTTCTTCCAGACAGCATGGTTTGAAGGTCAAAATCAGCTATATTCCAAATAACTAAATAATCCTGGGCAATTAAGTTTAATATAAGCTTTGGGAGTAATTATGACTTCTTCGTTAGGCTACATCAAGGACATGCAGAAGCATAAGAACAATTCTTGGAGATTCTCACACTCCAGTAAAATGAGGAAATTGCCTGACCTAAGTAGTTTGTAAGGTTTGGCTTGGGGTCTGCTTTATACCTAGACAAAGATAATAATTAATTATCAATGTTCAGTATCAAGTTGTTTTGCTGTTTGCATTTTTTTCTTTCAGGATATCTTAGGACAAAAGTAGATTCAGGACATTTTTGAAAGCTTTGTTATATTTACAGATGTCTTTGTTATATTTACAGATGTCTTAATGTTCTAGGTCCATTCTTAATGTGCCAAAAGTTTATAAGAGACATTCATAAGGTAGAGTTATTAGCTTAGATACATATAAAAGTTAAATTCCAGTTACTCATTATTTTATGAGTTTGAAATAACTATGTGATCATAATATGGTGTTATAAACATAATTATTTTTTACTCAGAATTTTTTTAATCTTTTCTGGGATAAAATGGGTGATGTGGGATACCTAAGTTAGAAGAGACCACATATAACTCCAAGGGGGGTGTGTGTGTGTGTGTGTGTGTGTGTGCGTGCACGCGTGCGGTTTTGGTAGATTAAATATAGGATGACATTCCTCTGCCACAAAAGCATTTTCTAGTATTTGGAAAATCAGGAGTGAACAATTTAGTAGTGTTTTAATAGCAAAGACACTCTAAAAGTTTAATTTAGGGGCATCTTGTACGCTCTCACATTCTCATCATCCTTTAAGAGTTATCTAAATAAACTGTCATCTGTTAATAATTCCCTGTACTCCATATAAAAAATATATTACTTCTCACTTACATGAACATCTGTATAATTTGTATTTTCTTTTGGGTTATTTGTTATACGTGTTTATATCACTGTTAGAATTGCAAGACGAGGATCTAAATCACTCACTATTTGTGTCTTCCAGTGTTTTACATACTGTCTCATACAAACATGGCATTCGGGGATTTTTATTGGATTAAATAGTATCTATTAATAGGATATGAAATCTTAAAAAATATTGTTTTCAAGACTAGAAATGATTAATCGTCAAAATGAAATCATTCATTCAGCAGGCAAAGAAGTGGGGTCTGTATGCCAGTGTGTGTTTTACCGTTTATTTCCCTATATACACAAGTGACTGACTTTAATTTCTCTATGAATCAAATACCCATCTGTTAAAACATTTCAGATATAAGTTATAGTGAAGCTCTCACTTTCAAGCTGATTATTTTAATTTAATATGGAAGCCCATACTTCCATTCAGGTGAAATAAATGCCCCAAATGGTGTGTAAAACCTTAAATTGGACAGTAGAATTCTTTTGGCAGTTAGTAGTGACCCCACAGATTGCTACAGTTCAAAAACTTGAATATTCTGTTTCTTCCTGTGGACAAATATAATGCAGATATTTGGAGAATCACAATGGTATGCTAGTATCCAAGCTTAATAAGTGAAAATAATGAGGTTTAATTGGTATATTAATTTCCCAAATGAAAATCCATAGTGTCAGTCAGTTTTCTCAGAGGAAGTCTGTAGTCTCTTTACAGAACCTTGTTATCCTGTAAGAGGAGTCTCATGGATGAGAAATCATATTCTCTTTCTATTAAGACATAGGTATTTTACTTTTTTATTTTTGTTTTTGTAGTATGTATTGCTTTAACAGAATGGACTCATAGTAGTAGGGGTAAGATACCATGTTTCTGGGCTTGCCTCTATTTCAAACTTTCTAAACCAGTTTTGTGATCTTTTAAATAAAGGGTTTTATTAGAAAAGGTACAGTATACTGCAGTGATTAATATTACGGACTCTGGACTCCAAAGTCTTGACCTGAAATTCCAGCTCTACTAATTTTAATTAGTCAAACTACTTAGTGTCACAATCATTGTTTGTCTGTATATACTTTTATAATCATGACAATAATACCTGCAGAGTGTTTATTGCCAGCATTCAATGAGGTTGTATGAAAATTCAATAAATACTCCACAGTTAAAGTCACCATAATTATTATTCCATGGTAACTACTGCCTCTTGTAGCTGGATCACTGCATGAGAACGTACACAGTGTGGATAATTATTACCAATGGACTGACTGGTCGAGGGGCTCGGTGATATTCACTGCCAGCTACCTTTAAACACTGATCAAAACACACCAAGAAATAAGGCGTGTCTGGACAGTGAAACTTGGAAGCCGATTTAAGTCAGCAGCAGCAGCAAGTCAGTCTCAGCTTTGCTTCCCTTCACTGTGTTACTAATTATGCTGTTTCTCATGGCAAACACACACACACACACACACACACACACACACACACAAAAACCAAATCCACAAAACTGGTGACTGACGGCCCTGATGGGGCCAGTGGAGAGCACTGAATTTCAGGCTGCAAACATGATATTGTCACCATAAACTGTGCATTAAAGCTTGTGGTGATCCCCTGGGATTGACACAGCAAACCGTGATCCTTTCTTACCATATAAGCAAAAGGTCTTGACTTTTGTTCTGTGCTGGGAAATGTGGGTCTGCGAGGGCTGCTCTTTGCCTGAACATGGGGAGCAAAGAGATGAGATTCATGTGCATGATGCCTTTTGGGGTATTTATAATGAGATTTTTGTGAATGCAACTAAGGTGTTCTGGAAGAAGGTCTGGAGCTTTCTGTACCCTCTTTTACATCTTTCTCTGTCCTTCCCTGGAACTTTGCATATTTTAAGATTGCTTATGGAAATAGTTCTTAGCATTTGTGTTGAATGATCCCATATTTGGGGAATTATTTCAAACCTGTTTCCCAAGTAAGACTGTCTTGTCTGCATGATTTGTAATCAGAAATTTGCCAGTTTCTCCCCTAATTTAGAGAAGAAGATGATAAGAATCAAGATGGCTTAAAAAAGATAGTTTCTCTCTCTCTCTCTCTCGATAGATGAAAGAAAGAAAGAAAGAAAGAAAGAAAGAAAGAAAGAAAGAAAGAAAGAAAGAAAGAAAAAGAAAGAAAGAAAGAAAGAAAGAAAGAAAGAAAGAAAGAAAGAAAGAAAGAAAGGATTTTTCCCCTTTGCCAGGTGGCATAATACCCAGCTGTCACATTCAGAAATCTATTCTTATATTTGCATGAGAGCACATTCCCTCAGACTGCTCACAGCCAAGACTGAGGCAGGCTTTTTCCGGGAAGACATGGCCTGGCCTTGCTGAAGCTTTCTTAGAGTGCCCATGAGTCTATGGAGCTTCCTTCAGAAACTTCCTCTCATGTCTCCTTCCCTCGGGGTCAGATTTAATCACGGCCTGAAGACTCACTCACCTTCTTGCTGTCCCCTCTCTAGTTCTAGTCACAAGTGTTTCTCCTAATGAAATCCTCACATGTAATTCCATCTTTGTCTCTGTTTCTTAGAAGACTGGAGGACTAGCATAGCTCATCCCTTTTTGATCTTTAAGCTCCGAGGAGGTGTTAAGATCATCATACCCTTCAGTGGATGGCCCATTAAAGTTACTGGTCCCTGAAAGTCTCCTCTCTCATTTGATCTATATGCTAACTTTAATTTCTCCCTAAACCCTTCAGTACCCCATCAACACATCTTGCCACTAGTATTCTGCCTTCATTTTATTGTACTTACATGTTATTTTGTTTGTTTATGCTCTTTCTAAATGTTCATTTTATTCATGTGTTTCCCTTTTCAATTTCAAATTATTTTAATTTTTTATTTTTAAAATTAATTTATTTTCATTTTATTTTATTTTTTAATTTAAATTCAGTTAATTAACATATAATGCATTATTGGTTTCAGAGGTAGAGGTCAATGATTCATCAGTCTTATATAATACCTGGTGCTCATTACATCACGTGCCCTCCTTAATGTCCATCACCCAGTTACCCCATCTCCCCACCCCTCACCACCTCTCCAGGAACCCTCCGTTTGTTTCCTATGATTCAGAGTCTCTTATGGTTTGTCTCTGTCTCTGATTTCATCTTGTTTTATTTTTTCCTCTCTTTCCCTATGATTCCTCTGTTTTGTTTCTTAAATTCCACATATGAGTGAGATCATATGGTAATTGTCTTTCTCTGATTGACTTATTTCACTTAGTATAATACCTTCTAGTTCCATCCATGTTGTTGCAAATGGCAAGATTTCATTTTTTTGCTGGCTGAGTAGTATTCCATTGTGTGTGTGTGTGTGTGTGTGTGTGTGTGTGTGTGTGT